>NW_025952832.1:0-25000 GCF_023078275.1 Leguminivora glycinivorella
CTGTGGTCAAGATTAAGCCCATTTATAATAAAAAAAAAATATTTTTTGAACTTTATGGCTCTTTTACTTTATATTTATTCAAAAGAACATATTTTTCATACTTTCTAGTTTCATCTCACGATATATGTACGTTTTCCTATTTACCAGGATTCGTCTAATGGAGGAAGTGAAAGACTTCCAAGACACACACAGCAATCTGTCGTCATGGTTACTGTCCAAGGACCGCATGATGACTGCGCTCGGACCCATCTCATCCGACTCAAGGATGGTACAGACGCAAGTGCAACAGGTATGTACAGACTTACCCCCTTATTCATAATCGTTCACTAAAGTTACCAAGCCGATAAAGTTCGTTTGTCCCTTTCTGACGTATTGGTGTGATAGAAAGGGACAAACGAACTTTATCGGCTTGATAATTTTAGTGAACGTTTATGAATAAGGGGGATACTATATAGTCAGCTCAGATATACTAGTCGCTGAAGTTCTGGTCTCCTTGTTAACCCTTAATAGGGCAAGGGGCTTATATTTACCACCATAGTTTAGACTCTATTTGACAGAATTCAAATTTGACTAATTTCCGAAATTCTTCTGCCCTATTAACCCCTGGAACGCCGTTGTCGCAAATTTGCTACTGAATTAATAACTTTCAATCTGTTAATTACAGTTTAAATTGCTTGGGGCAGATCTGGACCAAGGCGCTTGAGAGGTTAAGGGTTAAGCGGTGCCGTCTTATAGCGATCGGCTCTATACTTCGTACTAGTATGAAGTAAATTTGAAGTATGGAGATGGGCCTTAGAAACCCGATTCGGAACCGTTGCATACAAAATTAATAGTTCTATTGATTAAACTAGGTACAATGCGGTATTGATATAACTGTCAGGTTTATAACTGACTATTTAAACTCTCGCGCTACAGGCAGGCAAGCATGGTCGCGCGATAAATGATAAAAACATCTGGCCGTCCCTATCGCACTTACAAATAGTGCGATAGGGATGTCCTGATGAATATATTATAAACCCTTTCGAAGACACATCGAAAAATGTCGTGCAAGTGACTACACGGGAATTAGACTGTGAAAATTATCTTAATGCTTCTATTTAATAAACGAAACACGGTCCTGCTGTAATCCCGTTTGTTTCTAGTATGTTATTCTAAACCTCTTCATTTGCAGGTGCAAGTCCTCCGCGAGGAGTTCCGCACGCAGCAGCCGCAGCTGTCCCACCTGGAGCAGGTGGCGGCCGGCGTGCTGGAGCGCCTGGAGCCGCGCTCACCCGACGCTGAGAAACTGCGTACAAAGCTCAAGGACCTGCAGGACCGCTGGAACGACCTGCTCAACAAGTAAGTTTGCATATGACCTGGAAAGCATTTTTTAAATCTACATGCTACAACTAGAATCTACTTCGTCAACTTATAAAATGCCCTTCTTTAAGCCGATCAAACGCCGTTTTACACAGAAAAATAATATAGATTTATGGAAGAGGACAAAAAAGAAAAACTATTGTTAAATGACCTGTAATATAAAATCATCTTGAAGTTGATTGTGTTTCAAGTGATTTTAAGTTGGAATTGTATTACGTTGGGACTAGCTAACTTAGCTATAATTTATCCATACTTAATATTATAAATGGGAAAGTGTGTGCGCCTGTTTGTTTGTCCGTCTTTCACGGCAAAACGGAGCGACGAATTGACGTGATTTTTTAAATGGATATAGTTGAAGGGATAGGCTACATTTTGTCTCTTTCTAACCACCCACTTCCCTAAAATGGGAGATGGAAGTTTGTATGGAGCATTTCGCAATTTCCGAATTTAACGCGAGCGAAGCCGCGAGTAAAAGCTAGTTATTTTTATAAATATGGGCTTAATACCTGACTAATATTGGTACTAATTTTCATTTTGTGTAACAGATTGGAGCAGCGTGCCTCAAGCCTCGGCGCCGCAGCCGACACGTCTCGCGAGTTCGACGCCGGGCTAGCGCGCCTGCGCGACGCTCTCCAGACCATCGGAGACAAGCTCGACGACCTCGCCATGGAGAAGGAGCCCGAGGAACAGCTCAGGAAGATCGAGGTGCGTTACAATTTGGTGCCGTGACCACGTGACCAGGATACTGCTTCTATACGAGCTTTTGACGTTGTGGCTGTAGATGTTTGTTTTATGAGACACAAATTAGGACAGAGTTTCTAAAAATTAGTATTTCTGTGTTAAATGAGAATCTAATGTGAATTTACACACGAAGGAAGGGATTGGACACTACCGTTTGTCTTTACATTTGTCTCCCTAATGTATTATAGCACCGGAAAATCGAGGTGCGTTACAATTTGGTGCCGTGACCGGGATACCATTTTTATAGAAGCTTTTGATATTGTGACTATACTGTTGTTTGCTGTGCAGATGTTTTTATAAGGCCCAAAAGATGAATGAGTATCAAAGAAAAAGAGTTTGATTGTATCCTGTAAAACTATACCATACTAATTTGTTCCAGAACCTCGAGCGCCAACTGGAAGGTCAACGCCCTCTCCTAGCCGACCTGGAAGCTGCGGGTGCTGCGCTAGCCGATGTGCTGTCCGACCCCGCGTCCCGCCAGGACATACAGTCCAAGCTGGCAGCTGTTGGCCGCCAGTATGACAACTTGCAGAGGAAGCTGGATCATAGGAAGGCTGAGATCGAAGCTGCGCTCAAGTGAGTAACATACAAGTAGTTGCAACAATTGTGTGTTGTGTTGTGTCGTGACACCATACATTTAATATGATAGTGCACATGCCATGTTTGATGCTTATTGCTCCAGACAAATGTGACTCCGGCATTTTAATATTATATGAAATAAAAGTGATTTAGTTGTTTGGTTTGGTCGGCGTCTATTGTCAATTTCAGTGCCTTTAAAAACAAAGTACAGTCAGTAATGATGATTAGAGGATTAGTTTTTTTTTTGTAATTAAGATAGTGGCTGCACGCTCTCGTTATTTGCCGGATATCCCTTTAATTTAAACACCAAACAGAACCGTCAAACGTATTTGTATTTTTTTTCGCTGTTTACCAAGCAATTTGCGAGCAAGCAAAATGCTTAAAGCACAGCAGGAATAGCATTAGAACGCTTATAACATACATTTTTGTTAATCAGGGACGGACGCAACCTGGAAGAGAACGTAGCCCGCACTCTCGGCTGGCTGCAATCCGAGCTGGGTTCACTCCCGGGCAAGCTGCAGGTGTCCGCCGACAAGCACAAGCTGCAGCAACAGCTGGAGCGCCACGAGCCTCTCTACCGCGAGGTCACGCAGCGCGAGCACGAGCTCATCATGCTGCTGGACAAAGGTAACAAGCTGCAGGTGTCAGCACAAGCTGCAGCAACAGCTGGAGCGCCACGAGCCGCTCTACCGCGAGGTCACGCAGCGCGAGCACGAGCTCATCATGCTTCTGGACAAAGGTAACCTTAAAATTTTAGGTCTTTGAGTAATTAAAATCGAAATAAATTACACATACGAAAGAAAAAGTGATCAACGCCTCCAGTGAGGCTGGAATCGAAACAGCTCACTCTACAATCGAGGCAGGTGCCTGTATCCTGTGAAACCGGACTTACTACTGTCACTACAATTCAATTTCAATTTCATTTATTTGACAAGTAACAAGACTCACACAATTTGTTAGTATACAGTAATGTGTTAGTAAATACCTACAAGCTTAAAAAAAAAACAACAAGAAAAAACTAAACATGGTATAGGTTGCAGGAAACGTGCATCTCACACAGGACAGTAATATCTGTCCGCAATTGAGCGATTGCAAACTAATTGTATAATTATAAATTGTACGCCAAATCCAGGTAATTTTATCATTTTACAGTGGTATTATAACGCAAAGTTACGTTGTGCTCAAAATTAACGCTAAGTTATGCTGAAAAACTCCTTCAGGTAGGCAAGCATGGTCGCGCGATAAATGATAAAATATCAAGCCGTCCCTATCGCAATATTTGTAAGTTCGATAGGGACGACCTGATGTTTTATCATTTATCGCGCGACCATGCTTGCCTGCCAGATTACGAGTCTTGATATAATAATTCCATTCATAAAATAACAAGATTAACTTACTTAACACTCTTTGTTCAGGTCGTGAAATGGAGAAGAAGCCAGCCCACCAAGGCTTGCGCAAGGACCTGGATCGCGTGCAGGCGCAGTGGGAGAAACTCAAGCGGGAGACATACGACCGCCATACACGCCTGCAGGCCGCTATGGTAAGGACAACTATTACTTCATTTGTGATTAGCATTTTTAGGGTTCCGTAGTCAACTAGGAACCCTTATAGTTTCGCCATGTCTGTCTGTCCTATAATCTCAGTAACCGTTAGCACTAGAAAGCTCAAATTTGGTACCAATATGTATATCAATCACGCCAACAAAGTGCAAAAATAAAAAATGGAAAAAAATGTTTTATTAGGGTACCCCCTACATGTAAAGTGGGGGCTGATATTTTTTTTCATTCCAACCCCAACGTGTGATATATTGTTGGATAGGTATTTAAAAATGAATAAGGGTTTACTAAGATTGTTTTTTGATAATATTAATATTTTCGGAAATAATTGCTCCTAAAGGAAAAAAAAGTGCGTCCCCCCCCTCTAACTTTTGAACCATATGTTTAAAAAATATAAAAAAAAATCACAAAAGTAGAACTTTATAAAGACTTTCTAGGAAAATTGTTTTGAACTAGATAAGTTCAGTAGTTTTTGAGAAAAATACGGAACCCTACACTGAGCGTGGCCCGACACGCTCTTGGTCGGTTTTTTATTGACTAGCTGTTGCCCGCGGCTTCGCTCGCGTTAAATTCGAAAATTGCGGAATAGGGAACTTGACTGTATTTAAAATAAAATATTTTATACCATGCACGAAATAAAGCACCAGATAATTATACGAAAAACATGGACAGAAGTTATTTTTAAATACAATTTCTATTTAACCTCTCGTATGCTTAGGAGCAGATCTGCTCCATATTGTTTCAACTTTAACATGTAGTTATTATGACTAATATATTAATGACAATTTTTTGACAGACGCATACGAAAGGTAGAAATAAGTCAGGTAGAAATATATAAAGTAACTCAGTTGACAGTGACGTCACTCAATTCGATTTCATATAAATTCCATGTTAGCAAGTCGTTCAAATTGGTTTTGACAGTTCTTAAAAAGAAGCTGATTGACTAGGAGTCAAGTAGCCTATGCTGCATACAAACTTCCACTCCCCCATTTTAGGGAAGTGGGGGGTCAGGAAGAGACAAAAAGTATCCTATGTCACTCTCCATCCCTTCAACTATCTCCACTTAAAAAAATGACGTCAATTCGTCGCTCCGTTTTGCCGTGAAAGACGGACAAACAAACAAAACCTAAAACCTAGATTTATTTATGCAGAGTTCAATTTGGAATCTTTCTTAAATGCATTGTAGTTCAAAATTTGAATTGATTTATGGAGACTAGATATCCTACCAACTGTGCCATGCCAGGAGATATGTAATTACTAATACTAAATTATATTTAGCACCCATAATAAGAACGTCTGCGGGTAATATTAATATCTAGTGTAGTGAATGATTTATTTAAGTATTTTTTCGATTTCGACATACTTTAAATAGTTAGAGAGACAATCTAAACTGCAGGCAATTTAACAAAGACATACTTATCCGTCTGGCCTAATCGATATCGACCCTGCCTGCTAAGCCGCGGTCCTCGGTTCGAATCCCGGTAAGGGCATTTATTTGTGTGATGAGCACAGATATTTGTTCCTGAGTCATGGATGTTTTCTATGTAAATAAGTATGTATTTAGGTATTTATATACATACATACATACGATCACGCCTGTTTCCCTTAAAGGGGTAGGCAGAGCACATGAAACTGTTAAAGTTACAGTGCCACTCTTGGCAAATAAGGGGTTGAAAGAAAACTAAACTGTGACATTTCAGTGATAGGTTGCCAGCCTCTCGCCTACGCCACAATTTACCCCATATCCCACAGGCATATTTAGGTATTTAAGTATGTATATCGTCGCTTCGCACCCATAGTACAAGCTTCGCTTAGTTTGGGCACAGTATAATAAAGAGTACTATCGTACAGTATGGCCACTCCCGCTCCCCGCTGAAAGTGCCGCCCACCCCCTCTCGGTTACCTGACAGTTACCGCCTGTCAAAAACGCGAACAGTCGACCTGTCATATCTCACTCATACAAGCATGGTACGCGTTCACCTACCCGAGCTTAGACTGTGTGCTAGGAACGCGCCTCTTTCATATATTTAATCGCCAGTGTCCGAGGTGTGGTTTGGGGCTGGGTTGATCTTTGTAAGGTGTCCCTCAATATTTATTTATTTTTATTGAAATATACATACTACAACATTTGTTTACCCATCGCAGGAGCACTGCCGTAAATACTCAAAGGCGCAAGAGAACTTCCTGCCATGGATCTCAGAGGCGGAGGAGCGCGTAAGCAAGCTGCCGCCCGCTGTCTTCACCAAACGCGACGTGGAGAAGCAGCTGCGAGAACTGCAGAGCATCAGGAATGACATCTGGAAGAGGTACGTGTCAATAACTTGGTTAAATTGAAGATACTTTATAGTGTTTTTTGTTCTTGAGACGATACGACGCGCAAGAAAACCTACTATAAGGTAATTCTTTATAAGGTGTAGGGAGCACTAAAAAAGGATTTTTCAAAATTTACATCCTAAGTGGTCACCATGGGGTTCCAAAGTTCAACGTTTGAATAAGATTACTTTTAGTAAGAAGAAAGAAAGAAAGAAAAGGCATTTATTGCAACCAAAAAGAAAAAGAATATGACACTTATGTACTAAACAGTACAAAATCAGTTACATGGGGTTTGGTTTGTGGTTGCAAGAGGACACCACTCAGCATGTGCTCTGGCGCCGATGGTGCCACAGCGCTGGTCTTCCGTGGAGCCCTGGGTCGGGCGATAGTGCAATAGGTACAATAAGCTTGAAAACAATCGTAGATAATAGATAATCGCAAACAGAAGAATCAGTGGCACACTATACAAGAACAAGAATAGAACACATAAAGGCATAGTATTTCTACAAATATAATATTAAGTTTGATAGGTAGGGGCTCGTGATAGATAGGAAAATATAATATACGATATCAAGATAGAGATAGGAGGACGAGGAGGGGCGAGAAAGTAGTAGTTATATACAAATAAGACAAAATAAACAAAACAAAACAAAAGACAATGGCAATCTGTATTCTGCAAGAATCACGCGACTCACGCTAGCTAAGATTACGACACGACAGCTGCAGAGTTAGGAGGTGTTTCTTTATTTTGGACTTGAATGAGCTAAGAGTATCAGAGTTACGGATAGGGGGTGGGATATTATTCCAGCATTTCGTGGCAGAATACCGAAAACTGCCACGAAATGCTGCTGAGCTGAGTACGCGGGTGAAGCCGCGGAAAAAGAGTTTTCTCATATATGAGAGTAATGTTAAAACTGCCCCGTCAGGTCGGCGAATATGAGAACAACAAGACCCTCGGAGAGACGTTCATCTCAGCGTGCGACGTGGACCAAGACATCGTGCGCTCTCAGCTTGACAGCATGAAGCAGAGATGGGACCGCCTTAACAACGGTAAGACTTGACAAAAAACTACCCATTTTCTATGGTGGAATGTCTAAACAACATAGTAACGTACAGTAAACGGCGATAAAGAATGCACATTGGTCTTTGGTAAGAGACAATGAGCAGGCACGCTCAATCAAATCTTATTAGTCCATTAGTTTGGGGCTAATTTGATCCGTGTAAGATGTCCCCAATAGTTATTTATTATTTATTATTGCACAGATAAAGAATTTCATACGTGAGAGCGAGATGATAATATTTTCTCTCTCACACATATATAAATGACAGTGACATGCCTAGGCTCTTGCAAAGGCGCCGCCTGGCGGGATAAAATGTCAGTGTGCCTCGACCCTGACCCCGACCATCGACAACCTTACGTTTCGTTCTTCACATTAAGAGCCCGTAACGATGGGTAAAAATTCAGTATCTGTCAAATTACCCCATTTACACACACTAGCGCACGTCACACTCACCAACATACTTTTCGCACACTACCGCAATTTACTGGAACAGGTCAGTGACCTAAGTGAGAGGAACTTAAGACAGGTTTAAAGTTTCACTGAAGATCAGTTGTAACGTTAAAATCCCATCAAAACCAAAAAAGGGAAATATGAGCCAAGTTCAATATTATATATGCCTTGGTTGTTGGCGTCAACGACAAAAGCAGTGAGATCTAAACGGGTGCCAAGTTCAATGGCAGTCCTTAAAATGTTTTATGACAATTGATGACATAAAATATCATTTCTTATAACTTTTATAATAGAATAGAATAGAATATAATTAATTTATTCGTTAACACACACACAAAATAAACGTTACAAATAATAAGACATAAACAAGAAGGAGATCCAACGAAATGGTCTAATCTTCCGATCAGACCATCCGGTGAAACAATCACGACAGGCACATAATATGTATGTCACAAATATCAATATAAGAGCCAAATTTAAGACGTTTATGTGAAATAGTTTTTGTTGTGAGGACGCCCATAGAGGCTACAAATAGTTCGTGTAATATTACACACGATGTTGT
Source organism: Leguminivora glycinivorella (assembly GCF_023078275.1). Taxonomy (NCBI): domain Eukaryota; kingdom Metazoa; phylum Arthropoda; class Insecta; order Lepidoptera; family Tortricidae; genus Leguminivora; species Leguminivora glycinivorella. Next base: position 8,622 of record NW_025952832.1, read on the forward strand.
CTGCCAGTTCGGTTACTTGAACTTGGCTTGACACGCTGCCGCGTGTTTAGATTGCGGACAGTGTCAATTTAGTGTTACCATCTCACACGAATTGACTCCGATTATTTTTCAAAATAAATTTGTGCAAACACCATATAAAATCAAAACAACTCTGGTGTAAAAAACAGTGCTTCGTTTAATATTCTAATTATAAATGGTTAAACCCTTTTCCGAATGAATTAAAATAATTCACTGTTCCTGATCGGTTTAGTCATTATAACATCCGTTATAAATGCACTGAGACAAAGGTTGAGGTTATGTATGAACAGAGGTTGACAGTCAGTTTACATGTAAAATTGTTGCCATATATAGAATTCTTCATTAAAATAATAATTTTCAAAATTTAGTTAAAGTTGTCTGAATCTAAGGTTACGTGCCCCGTGTGCAAACACCATTTAAAAATTATATTGAACGTAAGAAGGTAAGTCATACAGAACAATTTTGTGATAAGATAATATATTATTACAATTAATAATTTCGCCATTTACGTAAATAATCGTTTATAGAATATAATTATAATGATTAGTTCTGTTAGTTTTTTCATACGCCACACTGAATGTCTCTTCGCGAAAGATAATGTTACACACACTGACACACTAAATAATGTGACCAGTATAATGAAAATAAAGTCCAACGAGTTAAAATTAATTTTAAAACTCTTTCATTTTAATAAAGTTTAGAAGACAAAAAATACCTATATTTATTATCATTGTATTAAAGTTACATATATTTTTTTATTTCTCAACAATAATATAAAAATTTTACCTTCCAATAAAATTGTTATTATTTTGCCTGGTATATCCGAGGTCTTATATAGAGAGTACGTCGTAGACGTCGCATCGGACCGATAGATGGCGCCATCGTTCGTTGTAAGTCGCTCCGGCGTCACACCGCCGCGATGTTGGTAGTCCCGTTTTCCCCACCTGCAACATAAGGCTCCTACGCGCCCCGGCCCGCCACCAGCCACCCTCATTGTTGAGGAGAAGTGCCGATGGTATATTAAGCCTACCAGGAAGGCATCACTCAGACCTCGGATATACCAGGCAAAATAATAACAATTTTATTGGAAGGTAAAATTTTTATATTATTTGTGCCGTTTGTATATCCGAGGTCTTATATAGAGACCTGTTTATTATCTCCTGGTGGCGAGTCAGCTGGCGCGCAAGCCTTTGGTAGCCCTATTGGCATAGCATAGAAGAATAAGTGAATAGGTTGTTGAACCGATTTGACAGATGTATCAGTCGAAATCGCCTTCGATCCGCGAATATCTCGGTGCCAGAAACGCCTAAAGAGATTTTCGTGATGACGTTTAGCTTTAGTCAGCGAATAGTTAGAGAAATGACATTATTATACATTGTAGGCGAGGCTGACTTGAACAAGATACAAAAACCTTAGATACACTTTTATTATTAACAGACACGTTATTTTATCAGGTTATTATAAACCCAATTTCAGACACAAAGTGTGGAAATTAACTGTAAAAGTAGTGTAACTATCTGTACTGTAGCAGGGTAACGTAATTGATACTGCTTTTGTCAACCCTTCGTAAAAATTATCTAAATCAATATTAGCTTTGATATGACTATTTAAAGTCCAACGTCTTACGTCCATATCAAACACAGAAAAAGGTCATCACTCACGCGCCCGAGGGCTATTTGTTACGATACTGGTATTTTCGATCAGACTATTTCGCGTCAAGCGAGCGCGGTTACAAGCGAGACTCCTGAACTCTGAACTCTTTTTAGTGAGGGCATTTGAGGATACTGATCGCTCGGTAAAACTAGCCTAGAAGATGAAAAGTACGAGCGCTGTCGATTGCTACTACACTGGACGGAGGTATCAGTCGATTTCTTCAAGTCAGTCATTGACTCTTAGGGTAATCCATTACCTAATCCAAAACCCGATGCGACGGATTTCTACTTCGTGCAATGAAGGTCGACAGTGTAGACTGAGAGGTGACGTCCGTGTCGCATCGCTGGTGGTTGCTGAACACGTCGTGGTAGCAGGTCAAGGGGTGAATTAAAACACCGCCACACATGCGCGCTTTGAGAGCGTAGGCGGAGCGCAATAATGGCGGTGCACCGCACAAACGCTGGCGTTGCGCCCAGTGGGCACTAGCGGGAACTAACGAGCGCGGATTGCGAGCGCAACGCGTGCGGGACGCGAGCGGAATGCGCGCGCATTCAGCGCGCTGATAGCGTAGCGTTAGCGAAGCGGAATGCGCTTTATGTGTGGCGGAGGCTTAATACGTACCGTTGTACGGCGTAATGCAGGGCTCTCGCAGACGAAGAGGTACGATGACGGGCGAAGCAGAAGAAGGCGAGGTCACCGAAGGTCACTTACTTGGCTCCCAGGGGGTGCATACTGTAACGGTCAAAAGGGGACCTACCTAACCTAGCCTAAACTCTACCATAAGCACCCCATATATTTAACAACCCAAGACCCATTAAGCTCAATAACTACCCCTGAATTTAATCCCAATTTATTTTGTTTGTTTTTGTTCTGCATTTAAAACGATTGGCCATAAGAAAAATAATAAAATGTGATCGTTTAGTAGAGGAAGGACGCCTAAGTTGTACGAAGTAACCACAAATCCTTTTCTCAAGTGTAGGAAGTTTCAACACACTAGATATTCCCCTAACATTTAGAAATTCTACCTCCTAAGTAATAATAGTTTCCGCTATTCTGATATTCCCTATAGATGAGTCCGATACATAATTTATTTTATAGAGCAATTACAACCAACATATTCTTTCAATTCTCATAGTCAAATATACACTTTGTGAAGTAGAAAGAAATAAAATACAATAATTAAGGTGAAAAATTCAATTTATTAGTCAAATTTTTAGGAATTTTATTTTTAAAGGTGTTTTATCCCCAACGCGTCCTAGTACGAATTACAATACATAGTCGGTAATACATACTAAGCTGTGACCATCAACGTAGAGCTATTTACCAATTCAATTCTTTCTTCGAATTGAATATGAAATTGGAATTCTATTTCAATTATTTCTATTTTATATTGAATCAGTGAACATACATCTTCAATATTGATACTATTCAAGATAATTTAAAGGAAAACACTGCAATTCAAGAATTCCAAGAACCCCTTGTTTTATTTTGTATTTAGGGCTTTATTTAGGCAAATACCCCCTGGTTTGCGCATGAGGTAAGGTCGCCTATTCTGTCATCTAAAATGCCAGGCCTTGGATCCTTTCTTAGAATCATCTTTTCTGGAATGTGAACCTATCAACCGGTTCTCTTAAAAATTTTGAACTTTATAAACTATAGAACCCCAGACTCTCCTCCAACATATTGACAAATGAAGACTACAATTACTATATTTGAACAAGACAATTCCATTTAATGGCCATCATTGTATGTGGTAAGCTTGTACGCATTGCTATACAAAACTTGCCTCAACTGTCACGTTACGCTTAGCTGATATACTCAAGCCTGGACCTCCTGCCCAAACAAGCATCATAACTTCAATGCCAAGTAGCAAGAGAAAAGACCTGAGTCTCTTTAATTTATCAAAAACAAATCCGAAATAAAAATATTTAATTCAAACTGGCATTCCCGACAGAACCTAGTCCCTAAGCTTCTCAAAACCCAGCTATCCCATATACTTCAGCAATTAAACCTCCTAAAATATAGTCCCCATTAGCAGCTCATTCTACAGATATAATAAATAATAAAAATATAATATCACAATATTATCAAGTATAAAGAAATAAAATAATCTTTTATTTCTTAGGAATAAATAAAATATAACTTGCTTCAGCATTTTCTGAAGTTGGTTGGAACCTTAGTTCATTTAAAAGCAAAAGATTGTACAGAATAACCATATAATTAAGACATAAAATATCATTTAGTTTGCTTCAGAACTCTTTGAAATTAATGTAAGACCCTTGGATCTCAAACACAAAAGCATGCAGTTAAGCATTGTTTTTCTGAAGTTGTTTAGAACCTTAGTTCACTTAAAAGCAAAAGCTTGTATAAATAACCATATAATTAACATTGTAATAAGTTTTCATATAAAATAATTTAGTTTGCATCAGCATTCATTGGAATTAATGGTAGACCCTTGGATCTCAAACACAGCAAATATGCAGATAAGCATTGTAATAAAATTATAATATAATATGCTCCAGAATTTCAGAGAATTATTCAAAGTGTATAATAAAAACCCTTAATAAATCAGTTATGTTTCAAAGTACCACAAAATAGTCATATAACAAAGCACAATAGAACATCATAATGAAATCACAAAGAAAAACAGTGATAAATGTTAAAGAACTCACATGACTCCTTCTTATCTTTGGAGAGATCTCCCCGTGGCTGCTTCGACCCGCGACTCGTTCCTGAATGATCCCCCTGCGCCCCGTGTACTGGCTTATATAGCCCGCTCGGGTGCCGGCCCCGCCCGAACCTGCCACGCTAGCGTCCCCCCGGAGCCCCGACGACCCTGCTCGCTTGTATTACCATATATGGGCATCCGACGCGCACCCTCCAGCGCCGACGCGCTCATCTCGATCGTGATTGGCTGCGCACCATCGCCTGACGCCAAGTCGAGTTTCGACCTGTTTCCTAGAACTTTTGCTACCGATGTTTTGAATGATGTTTCTATTTGGAATGAAAATAATATTATATTTATGCATGCATAGATTTGTACGAAACGAGATGATCGGATCGTCACAATACTGACCTCGTACGACAGTCTGTTGGAGTCAGCAGTTACTGTCGTAGTTACTCGTAACCGAAGAGATGTAGTCCTGCCATCGTACAGCATAACATAACATACAACCGAACTGTGCATAGCATATAGTGCTATGCGAACCTTAATCCGGCTGCATGTCACTTCAGTCGCCAGCGCCACCGCCTGTTGAAGATTATTTTCCATCGGAAGAGCTTTACTTTGTACAATATTCCGATTATTTAAGGTCTTATCGGGCTGCAAATGCAAGCAAAACAGGAGCGATTGGCCTACAGCTATCGGCAGCTGTACGAGGTAATGCTGGAAACCAACCTCCCTCTGTAGACTACGAAAGTTGTGAAATTGATGAAATCAGGTTCTACGATCGAATCAAGCTCTATATTAATTCAGTATAGTCGAGCCAGATGATAACTACTGAAGTCCTCCTGAGTTCCTGACCCCTTTCGCTTTGAGCTGGAATCTCAAGTTCACTAAGGCGAAGCGGGTTTATTTTTCCCAATTTGTTTATTAGAGGCTCGGCGAATAAGTTAATCTCTCGAATGGACAGGGGGCGCCACAAGCCTCCGGGAAATCGTCGTGTACTTGGAACCCCCGCGGCCAGATTACCGATCGGTTTTGGTGTCCGCCCGGTAAACAGACGCACGCTCAGGATGCAGCATGCTGGCTCGAATTCAGATCTGGACATTCTGAAAGAGTTTTTTTTTTTTTTTTTTTTTTTTTAATTCCGCAAACCTTTACGATGTCTTTGACCTACACAATGAGCGACGTACAGGAATCACAGGGTCGTCTCGCGAGGCGCCTCTCCGATTAGATAGCTCGCGAACATCGTCAGGACACCCTCGCAGCAGTGCGGCTCCTCGTCCGGTTATTGACGTCTTACCTCGTTCAACTATGGGTGGCCAAGCCACGTTAGGACGTAGCATCTTTAGAATTTATCTGTTCTCACTTCGGCGACGGAGGAGTCATTGGTCAAAATAGAGTGTAAATACTGTCGAAGTACTTCACGGGAACTGGAAAGAGAAGAGTGGATACCATAGTGTACGGGATGTCAGCTGATAGCGGCGCCCGGCGTCACATTGGAGGGCAGTATCAGCCTGGTCAGCAACAGAGTCTGCAACGATACCGTAGCAGACGGAGCCCGGATATGGTCGTGGCATGCTCGGTGGCCCTCTCGAGGTCGCCGCCGTCAGCGCGGGAGGCACCGGCGCCAGCATGACAGTCAGCTACATCGGTGAACAGCATCAACAGAGTTCGCGGCGTCGTCACGGCAGACGCGGCAGGAAAATTAGCGACGCCTTCGCGGCAGCCGCAGTATTGCGCTCGGTGGCGCGATGAAGGTCGCCGCGTCTGCAATCTTACCTCGTGCGATCGAGGCGACATCAAGGCGCCAGCATCAGCGTGTCGGCCGACGACACCGGTGGAAAACTTCAAGTAGCTTGCGGCGATGTCACGGCAGACGCAGCAGAAGGATTGCGACGCCTGTGCAGCGGTTAACAGTATTACGCTCCGCATCACCACTGAGGCTTGTCACGGCAGACGAACGCTCTGCATCACCATCGAGGCGCCAGCATAAGCGTGGCGGCCAGCGATACTGGTGGACAGCTTCAGCAGGGTCGCGGCGTTTTCACGGCAGATGAGCGCGCTGCATCACCATCGAGGCGCCAGCATAAGCGTGGCGGCCAGCGATACTGGTGGACAGCTTCAGCAGGATCGCGGCGTTGTCACGGCAGATGAGCTCGCTGCATCACCATCGAGGCGCCAGCATAAGCGTGGCGGCCAGCGATACTGGTGGACAGCTACAGCAGGATCGCGGCGTTGTCAGGGCTGACGCACGCTCTGCATTACCATCGAGGCGCCAGCATAACCGTGGCGGCCAGCGATACTGGTGGACAGTCAGCAGGATCGCGGCGTTGTCACGGCAGACGAACGCTCTGCATCACCATCGAGGCGCCAGCATAAGCGTGGCGGCCAGCGATATTGGTGGACAGCTTCAGCAGGCTCGCGGCGTTGTCAAGGCAGACGCACGCTCTGCATCACCATCGAGGCGCCAGCATAAGCGTGGCGGCCAGCGATACTGGTGGACAGCTTCAGCAGGATCGCGGCGTTGTCATGGCAGACGAACGCTCTGCATCACCATCGAGGCGCCAGCATAAGCGTGGCGGCCAGCGATATTGGTGGACAGCTTCAGCAGGCTCTCGGCGTTGTCAAGGCAGACGCACGCTCTGCATCACCATCGAGGCGCCAGCATAAGCGTGGCGGCCAGCGATACTGGTGGACAGCTTCAGCAGGATCGCGGCGTTGTCACGGCAGACGAACGCTCTGCATCACCATCGAGGCGCCAGCATAAGCGTGGCGGCCAGCGATATTGGTGGACAGCTTCAGCAGGCTCGCGGCGTTGTAGGCGGGGGCAGAAGGTGGCCGCGCTGGTATCCTGCATATTGACGACAGATCACTAACGGCGCGGCGCTCGCGTCGGGGCAGCAGCAGACATACTTACAGCGTCGCACGCGACGCCTATGTGGCGGCCACAACGTTGTTCGGCGGCACCGCAGAGATGGCCATCGTTAACGAGGAGGCAACTTCTACGCAACTTCGGCGGCGCCGACGCGGCGGACAACACTGCCGCGGTCAGTGGCGCTATCGCAGCGCTACAGTAAGTTCCGGCGCCGACACGTGGTTTGGGGCCTCCGCACCGAATCGGAAACCGAACATGTTCTTTCTAAAATAATATGAATCTGCTCACCCATTCGTCGGAGAAATTCAAACCTCCTTGGAGCGCGGTATTCCTCCACCGCGCCCTTCGCCGCCGCCGCCGCCGCCGCCGCCGCCGCAGCCCGCAGGTCGCGCAGCCCGCGGTCGCGAAGCACGTGGTCCCCGGAGCACGTGGTCCCCGGCGGAGCAACTTGCCTACGTTACCGCTTATATTCTCGCGCGAAACTTTTAATACGCGGATAACACTTCCTACTTTAGTCTCGGAAATGCGAATAGTTTAAAAAGAAAACTGATTAACGGTAACGATTTTTGCAGCATGGAACTTTCTTACAAAAAAGTGGGTAGAATCATAAAGCACCGCTCGTTCATTTCTATCGTGAGAACCCCGAAAGACGAATAATGATCGCTAGCGAGGCATAATATATCTCATTATTCAAGAAGAACGAGCGTAAATTAAAAGGGAAGAAAGAATTGACGGTGAAAATTGAAATTGAAAAATTTCATAATTCCGAAACGTTATAAGCCACTTTTTAAATAAAAACACGAATAACTCTGGTTTGACCAGGAGTAACAAGGAAATAGAAACTAAAAGATTAATTTCGAGACACCATGCTGTAAAAATGTTCGAACGGAATACGCGACAACCGGTCACTTCGGCGTTCGACGAAACAATGAGGGTGGCTGGTGGCGGGCCGGGGCGCGTAGGAGCCTTATGTTGCAGGTGGGGAAAACGGGACTACCAACATCGCGGCGGTGTGACGCCGGAGCGACTTACAACGAACGATGGCGCCATCTATCGGTCCGATGCGACGTCTACGACGTACTCTCTATATAAGACCTCGGATATACAAACGGCACAAATAATAAGTAGTAAACAACACAAAAAAAAACGATTTTAAACTGAGACTCTTTTAGACGTGACGATATTTATTTACCTTATTACTTTTGAATACATTCATAGCACTGGCAATCTTTTTGTATCCGTATATGATTTCCAGTGTCAAAAACAAATGTCATTGGAGCAAATTTGGCGACACGTCCGCTCCGAACGAGCCCGATCGGGCGTCTGACTCAATAGAATCTGTTCGCAGTTTTGACGTTTGTATGGAAAATTTACGAATGTTTATATTCAACATTGATTTTATTCGTTCTCTTTGTAAGGAAAAATATGAAAAGGTAAAAATTCTGTAGTCCAGTTATCTAGCTTATAAAATAACATTATTTTAAAACTAAAACACGGTCGTACATATTCAAATTTATGAAGATGCCTTAAACTATTTTCTTGACTCACACTGACATGACAATTGTCGAAAATCGTAATGAGACCTTTTTTCAAAGAGGTTATCGTTTCAAGGGTCGCTTAGATGTGACATTTTATATGTCTTAACTTGACATTATTGCACTCAAATTTCGACTTATTTCATTATGAATGTTCTAACGTTAACGGAAATGGTTCACAAATTAAAGCTCGTGACTTTTGCTTAAAAAGCACCATAAAGATGCTTATGGTTGAAGATAATCAGACAAACAATCGTTTCTCCTTAACAGAGGTCCTCCAACAAGTGGAATTCCTGGAATCCACCGCGCGCAAGCTCGGAGACTTCCAAGAGCGCGTACGCGCCGTCGAGACGCCATTACAACGCTGTGAGGAGCGTCTGCAAGACGCTTTGGGGGCGCCACCGGCGCAAGCGGCTGAGGCTGTAGCTAGAGTTGCTGACACTGTGCAGGCACTGAGGGCGCCACTGCAGGTAAAGCTCACAGCTAATAAAAATATAAATAAATAAAAATCATTTATTTCAGACTCAAGGTCCTAATGGTTTGATCATGGCTCTTTGACAGGGCATAGACAGCTGTAATCTCTGTGTGGTCGGGGCACCCGTGATCTTACTTTACACGCATTTTACACTTTCTGATTTGGCTTTTTGCGCACAAAAAGATCACTAGGCAGGCAGGCATGGTCGCGCGATAAATGATAAAACATCAGGCCGACCCTATGGCACTACTTGTAAGTGCGATAGATACGGCCTGGTGTTTTATCATTTATCGCGCGACCATGCTTGCCTGCCTGGTCATCGGTAAAAGTCTAACCCCCTTATTCATAAACGTACTCTAAAGTTATCTAGGCGATAAAGTTCGTTTGTCACTTTCCGACGTATTGGTGTGATAGAAAAGGACAAACGAACTTTGTCGGCTTGATAACTTTAGAGTACGTTTATGAATAAGGGGGTTAGTCTGTATTTAGTTTAAAAGAAACAACAACTGCATCTTTTTGTTTTTTGCTCCATTAATCAACCAATTTTCGTCGTTTCTCTGATGAACAGAGACCGTACAACTGGGCTTCATTCTAAGAACATAAGGTTCATTATTCCGAAAACGTCATACAAACGGAGCCCAACTGTCCGACCTCTGCTGATGAAATATACATGATTAGTTTTTAACCCCCGACGCAAAAACGACGGGGTGTTATAAGTTTGACGTGTCTGTCCGTCTGTCTGTCTGTCTGTCTGTCTGTCTGTCTGTCTGTCTGTGTGTGTGTCTGTCTGTGGCATCGTAGCTCCCGAACGGATGAACCGATTTCGATTTAGTTTTTTTTATTTGAAAGCTGTGTTAGTCGGGAGTGTTCTTAGCCATTTTTCATGAAAATCGGCCCACTAGGTCGCGGTCGGGGGTTTTTCAAAATTTTAATTTTTTAACCAGTATCAAGTGTATTTCCAAATATTTTGTCTATATTTTCCACAGTTACTTTGAAGTATATTTTTCCACAGAGTGTAAACTCCGCAGTGGACGACATAGTGACCATGGCGCACGAGATGTCCGGGCCGGACGCGGGCGGACGCGCGCGCCACGTGCTGGACGCCACGGCGGGCGCGCTGGCCGAGCGCCTGCACGAACTCGACGCCCGGGCCAGCGAGGCCAGGGACAGGCTCAAGGGCGCCGCTAGCGCTATGACGCACTTCCAGGTACGGAGCGAATATCGGAACAGATGTAGCTCAGTTAGAAACGTTCCTAAAAGATCACTCTTAAGCGATACGGCCGCTTGTTGTTCGTATTTGTCATGTGACTTCAGTCGACGTCAGCACTTCTTTGAAACTGGTTGAAATAATAAATATTTTGCACTAGGTACGTCTGTATTAAATATGTTAAAAATAGGCTATAAAATCGGATTTACACTAGATGTAACATCACCGTATTAAGTTACTGAGACTTGTAAAATTGTGTAAATCTTTATAAAGTCCGGTTTTGGTAAACAGTCCTGACAGGCAAGCAATGATATCAGGTTACCAGGTATGATTATCAGCACTATTCGTAAGTGCGATAGGGCCGGCCTGATGTTTTATCATTTATCGCGCGACCATGCTTATACGCCAGGTTTGATAATCTGGCAAAACCCATAAAGACTAGACATCAAAATCTGGCAACATTATACGCTCCACTTTCTTACGTAAATCGATTTAAACGACATTTTTTTATCACATATGCCAATTTTACCCTAGGCAAAAACCATAACATTCATTTATAACCACCTGACAACTAATTTTAACTTCACTTCCAGGAGAAAGTCAAGAGCCTATCAGCCGACCTCTCCGACCTGGAAAAGGAGCTGGACACAATGAAGCCACCCGGCCGCGACATCAAGACCGTCCGTCAACAGCTGGATGACGTCACTCGCTTCTACAAGAAGCTGGAGAGAGCTGATGATGTTGTCGCTGACGTTGAGCGAGCGGCTGAAGGGCTGGTTGATAGTGGATATGCTGGTGATGCTGCTAAGACTAGGGACCAGGTAAGATCTGTCAACAGCTGGATGACTTCACGCACTTTATAAGAAGCTGGAGCGAGCTGATGATGTTGTAGCTGACATTGAGCGCGCGGCTGAAGGGCTGGTTGATAGCGGATATGCTGGTGATGCTGCTAAGACTAGGGACCAGGTAAGATCTGTCAACAGCTGGATTACGTCACTCGCTTCTACAAGAAGCTGGAGCGAGCTGCTGAAGGGCTGGTTGTCAACGGATATGCTGGTGATGCTGCTAAGACTAGGGATCAGGTAAGACACTATTCTATAAGTATGTCCGTCAACATCTGGATGACGTCACTCGCTTTTATAAGAAGCTGGAGCGAGCTGATGATGTGGTAGCTGACGTTGAGCGAGCTGCTGAAGGGCTGGTTGATAGTGGATATGCTGGTGATGCTGCTAAGACTAGAGACCAGGTGAGAACCTACTGCTAAGTTGTCTTCAATAAGTGTATTATAATGAAACTTTTAAAAAGAGTTCGACATTTTTGTATGTCTGATTGCCCAATATCTTTAGAAATTTAAAGAGGGATGCATGTAACGAATTCTGTGGTCTCTCACCATTATGTAACCTGTATCTCAGAAAATGGATGAAAAAATGCATGTTATGAAAAAAATTGTCAAATACAATATATATAGATTCCGTTCAAGTTATTTCCTCTTAATTCTGTCAATAACATATTACGATTTATTTAAATAAGTTTTTACTCTTTATGGCCTTACTAAGTAAAAACACTGCTATCAGTACCCCCGTAACAGTAGTGAAGATGCAATACATTGATACCAATATGTTTCCCAGGTGGAAGGTCTCCGCAAACAGCTGGGCAAGCTGGATGAGCGCGCCCGTGCTCGCGAGCAAGACTTGGACGACACACTCAGCAAGCTGGAAGCCTTCTACAAGGCTTACGACTCCGTCATGGACGATGTTCAGGAGGTAAACTACTAGGGAGGACCTAATTTCAGACGTAATAGTCAGCCGCCAAGTATTTATGTAATTAATGTGACTGAATAACCAAGTATTTGCATCCTACCGACTATGCCATGTAACCTTTTGACCGCCAAAAATGTCAACTGGACGACTACAGCACAATATCTCCATTTGTGTATTCCGACGACTTCTAGTCAAATCAGCTTCTTTTTAAGACTGTCAAAACGAGTTTGTACGATTTTATAATATGAAATCGTGTCTAGTGATGACGTCACAGTCAACTCAATTACTTTATATATTTCTATCCCACTTATTAAATATAAATTAGTTCAAAAATAAGTATTTACCATGTTTTTCTTATTGCATGGTATAAAATATTTTATTGCAAGGACAGTCAAGTTCTGTATACTCATTCCATTTATTTCCGTAGGCCTCCGAACAAGTCCGCAGCCTCAAGCCCGTATCCTCGGAAGTCGAGCAGATCCGCGCCCAGCAGAAGGACTTCGCTGAACTGCGTCGCCGCACACTAGAACCACTCGGACAAAATGTGGCTCACTGCAACAAGATAGGGCAAGGGCTGGTGCGCTCAGCGCTAGCTGCTGTGTCTACTCAACAGCTGGAGAAGGATTTGGAGAAGATGAATGACAAATGGAACGCGCTTAAGGAAAAGGTGAGTTACGTTACAATTGGCGCCCCACGTTTTTAACCCTCGGGTAGAATGTGGCTGCAACTAGATAGGACAGGGGCCGGATTCTTATTCTTATTCTGGTACGATCAGCGTTAGCTGGTGCTGGGTCCGAATGGCATTTCTGCGACGCGAAACGAAAACGAAACGCCCCGAAAGGTAGTTTGACTCTGTCGCGCCAATACGCAAGAGTGATAGAGATAGATATCTGTGAGCGTTTCGTTTCGTGAGCGTTTGTGCCAGTCGGCTACGTTCCCTGCTGTCTCTACTCTACTAGATATTTCGGGTGTCCATGGGCGGCGGTGATCGCTTACCATCAGGCGACCTGTCTGCTCGTTTGCCTCCTATCCCATAAAAAAAAAATAAAAAAAAAAATTGGAGAAAATAAACGACAAATGGAACGCGCTTTAGGACGGTGAGTTACGTTACAATTGGCGCCCACATTCTTTTCGCTAGGAAAGAATGTGTCTGCAGCCAGATAAGACAGGGGCTACGATCTCAGCAATCGGGCAACACAGCTTGAAATTGTATCAATGTTACTACATATTTCAACTTGTCATACCGCGGCGGTGCAACCAAAGCCCCGATAACTGTAAATAAATCGCATTAAATACCACTTCATCTAACCCTTCGTTACCTACAGACAAAGACATATGATATGTAACTCCGTATAGACGGATAAAAAAACGTTCCTCAAAGCCACAGAGAAAAAGGAACGGTGGCCTAGATGGCTTTACACCTTTGAGGAACGCTCTGCTAGATGGCGCTAAAATTAATATTTGACATTTTAATACATATCAAACTAACAATATGGGCCAAATTGTCAAAACTGAGGTTCAAAAGTTTTAAGCCTGTGTCAAGAGATGGCAATCTATGCACTGTGATTACATGTATATTTTACTTTGACAGTACCTCTCTATAATACTCAATCTTCTTTACCACAGATGAACGAGCGCGAACGTCGCCTGGACGTGGGTCTGTTACAATCCGGCAAGTTCGCCGAGGCGCTGGCTGGCCTAGACAAGTGGCTGTCCGACACTGAAGACATGGTGCGCAACCAGAAACCACCCTCCGCCGACTATAAGGTGGTCAAGGCTCAGCTGCAGGAGCAGAAGGTATGTTGATCTCAGTTTACTCGTAAACATTTGACCAAATAGGTACACGTCTTAATGACACAACCTGACAAAAATGTTAATATTGGTTTAACAAATAAAATAACTTTACATATCGTCACTACTTTTAAAATCTTCGTCTGTCAATAAAAAGAAAATTGTAGTAAGTATGTATGGAATGTATATAGACTTACTGCGTTTTAACTTTGAGGAACAGCGTGAGATACGAGATTTTTTAAAAGTAGTGACGATATTTCATCCTGGTTTTTCCGCGGTCGGTACAGCACTTACAAAAAAAAGTATTTCCTATAATTTTAAACCTTATATTATTTTAAGAGTGTAAAATACTCACATCCACACTTGTTACGCTTTTAAATACGAGTATTCGTCCTACCAAAGACATATGTAACTCCGTATAAACAGATAAAGTCTAAGAAAAAAAAAACGTACCTTAAAACCATACCGAAAAAGGTACGGTGACTTAGATGGCGATACACCTTTGGGGATCGCTCGGCTAGATGACGCTAATATTAATATTTGACATTATAACTATAACACATATCAAACTAAGAATATGGGCCTAATTGTCAAAACTGAGGTTCAAAAGTTTTAAGCTTGTGTCGAGAGATGGCTGTCTATGCACTTGTGATTTTACTTTGACAGTAACTCTCTACAATACTCGATCCTCTTTGGTCCTACCGACTGCGCCAGTAGACACGTGCGCCAGACGTATTTGATAATAGCAGCGCACAAACAATAATTGTGTCGCTAAGTTCTAACTAACACACTTAGGACATAACGTAGCCTTTTGCTAAATTGCCTGTTATTTATTTGAGTTAGGCGACACCATTGTATATTCAGTCACATATTCTGTGTAGAAGAAGATTCCTTGTGTCGTTTGTGGTCCTTTATTTCATATACCTAATTATAAATTACCTCTTTTCCCCCTCAGTTCCTCAAGAAGATGTTGCTAGACCGCCAGAACAGCATGTCTTCGCTATTCGCGATGGGCAACGAGGTAGCGGCCGGTTGCGACAGCGGAGAACGCAAGGCCATCGAGAAGCAACTGAAGGGACTTATGCAGCGGTTCGACGCGCTTACCGACGGCGCTCAGCAGCGTATGCTTGACCTGGAGCAGGCCATGAAGGTAAGGACTAAGGCATATTGAAGTATTAGCGAAATAAGATATACACCGTGTTTCACTTAACACTAAAAACCTGAAAACCGTTTGTTCAGAATCGAGAGTAGAATCGATTAAGCTATATCTTGATGGGGGTAATATTTTTGTTTAAATTAGTATTATTAGTAATTTTTTATGTGCCTATTCTATTGTATTCGCATTGCTAGAGGTTGTTTACCTTTTTCAGTATTTGGGGGTATTAATACTGGCTGGTTACTTGGACGATTATTTTTTCCGCTACGAATTTGACGTTGTTTGTCAGTTTAATCTTAATGATTATCATAAGTCATAACAATTGAACTCGTACCTAATTACAACCTTGTCATTTTGAATATTGGGTTTAAATTTGCTTACTGCGATTACCTGTCCAATTTGAAGTTAACTGTGACAAAGCTTTAAAGTGTTTTACAGTGACATCTTAGCTGTCTATTGGTAAACCTTATGTTGTTGCAGTAACGTACACAAATAAATAGTTTTATGGTTTAGGATGGTAGTTAGCAATTATTTTATTGAGTGTAGAGCTAAAAGTCGAGTAGAGCTGTACAGAAAATTAAAAATTCAATTTAAAAAAAAGTAACTATCAGTTTAAAAGATGAATACTCTAGATGAGTTTAAAAAAATAAAAATCAGTTGGGGTGTCTAAGGTTTTGAGTGATACCGGAAACACGTTGTAGATGCTCAGCAGAGAAAGAAACCGGGCAGGCAAGCATGGTCGCGCGATAAATGATAAAATATCAGGCCGTCCCTATTGCACTATTTGTAAGTTCGATTGGGAGCCATGCTTGCCTGCCATAAATGAATTGTCGTCTCAACTATAAATTTATATCGCTATCTTCGGTTTAAAATTCGATATAAGGTACCTTTGGCTAGGAAGTCTGTGGCCAAGAGTATGCCCATTTATAATTTAAAAAAATTACCTACAAGTCGATATGACCCCCCTGTCTCTTGTGTAACAGGGTTTGAACATAATCACGAAACTCAAAGAAATTTTAAGATTTACACATTTGCTTACCTTTTTCATGTATATACTAATGATTGTAATATTTCAGGTCGCCAGACAATTCCAAGAAGAACTACAGCCGCTTGTTGAGTGGCTGACCACCACCGAGCGCAAGGTCAAGGCGCTGGAACTGGTGCCGACCGATGAGGAGAAGATCCAGGTCAAGATCAGAGAGCACAAGGTAATAATCATATAACTACATACTCTGTTTGGCCCA
>NW_025952833.1:0-77500 GCF_023078275.1 Leguminivora glycinivorella
AAGGTTAGCTGTTAGAGAATGCCTTCTGGCATTCAGTTCGCCTTTTGTACATTTTTTTACGGTGCAATAAAGTTTCAGTAAATAAACTATATTTGTCAAAGCGGACCCCAGCCTCTCATGAGCCGTGCCAATTGCCGGGATAACGCAAGGAGAATGATGATTTAGATAGAAGAAACAAGTGCATCTAGTGCAGTGATTTTGTACTAAAGTTGTTACTTGCCTGTGATTGAAAATATGTCTCAGTCCCTTGAGTGTTCATATTTTTTTGTTTGTATTGTTTTTGTAGCCTGTGTGGTGACGGGTTAAGAATTTCACCACCCCTTTTCTTCCCGTGGGTGTCGTAGAAGGCGACTGTAGGATATGGGTTAAATTGTGGCGTAGGCGAGAGGCTGGCAACCTGTCACTGCAATGTCACAGTTTCGTTTTCTTTAAACCCTTATTTGCCAAGAGTGGCACTGAAGCTTTAGTAGTTTCATGTGCTCTGCTTACCCCTTTATGGGATACAGGCGTGATTATATGTATTTTTTTGTTATTTCAATTAAATATCACGTACGGCATTACACCAGTTGTTTTGCACAAAATTCGCTACTCGAGATAATGCCCAGTTCATGGAATGCTCCTAAATAAATAAAAAAACCGCAGCTTACATATTTGTTGACCTCGGTTATGGTTGAGGTATTGTGGCTCTGACTTGATAGGGCTGGAGTATAGATCTAGGTAGAAGTTCAAGACTCACTCGAGGCAGTAATTTCCCACTTTTAAATTTATTATAAGTACGTTGTTTTTTTTCCTCTACGAGGCTAACCATAAGCTCTGTTTCAGGTGTTACACGACGATGTGCTATCGAAGCAGGGCGCCTTCCAACAGCTGACTGAGACAGCGTCCGCGCTGATGGCGCTCGTGGGAGATGATGAGGCGGCCGCGCTGGCTGACCGTCTGCAAGCTGCCACTGACAGGTACACCCCCCCACCCTTTAGGCACTGGCCCCACAGCGACTAAGCTATGAACTATCGGCGATAGAAACGAACTAAAGATAGTCGTTACCGTGTAAATAACCTAACCACAAAATGAACAATTTGAAAAAAAACCCGACATAGTGGACCGATTTTCATGAAACATGGTTAAGAACACCACCCGACTAATTCAGCTTTCAAACAATAAAAATTTAAATCTAAATTAGTTCATCCATTCTCGACGTCAAACTTATAAAACCCCGTCGTTTTTGCGGTGAGGGTTAATAAAAGACACGCAATGATCGTGCGAGCGAGTTGTAGTTCATCGCATAATACATGAACGGAGATGAGACTATCAATTACAGATTTGCTAACGGCCTAGCCACGACAATGGTCTAAGGCGGCGAGCGGGGCGGCTGGGCTGCGCGGGAAACGCGCGCGGGCGCTAGCCATGCCACGTACTTTTAGAAGCGGCGGCAGGGCCTAGGAGCGGCCAGAACGTTTTCATATTTAAAAAAATGTTTTTTATTGTCGAATATGACTCTAAAGTGCATAGAATGCTTTAATTAGTCAATTACGTCTTGTACAAGAGAATATGTGTGATGACTAAGTACATGGAATTTATTTTATGGCTAGTTAAATGATACTTAATATAAATAAACACTTAGAAAAAAATTAACAGTAAATACGAACAAATACTATACAAAAATATGTTTGAAAACATTATTACATACTACATACGCGAGAGTACAATTCAATTTTCATTAAATAAAGGTTTCGGGTTCAAGACGCTCATAATAAAAACAAAAAGTTTTGTTTCGCGCGGAATCGCTAGCCCCACCTAGCCGCCTAGACCGGTCGCGCCGCTGTAATGTCGTGGCGGTGCGGGCGCGGCGCGCTACAGTTGTTCTCGTCGCGCGCCCCCCCGCGCGCCGCTCCCGCGGGTAGGCCCGTAAAAACCCGCGCGCGATTTCGAACAGCGGCAAGGTCGTGGCATGCCTCGCGCGCGCTGCGTTTTTGTTTTTGTGACTTACCGCTTGCCGCTGCCGCAAGACGCCTTAGACCATTGTCGTGGCTAGGCCGTAAAGGCATATGATCATACATCGGGGTTTTGAGAGCGGGAATGATTTACACTAGTCCAAAAAATGGTGAAAACGATAAAAGATAAACATTTCTAGGTACATTTGGAGCCAGTTACACAGTTAAATATATATTTCAGTAATTCAAATGACCATAAACAGAGTTACAAATACACGAATTCATTCCCGCTCCAAACCCCGATGTATACATATGATTAAAGTGACATCCTGTGTTGCCAGACACCAAACAAATTATTTCCGTCCGTGTAAATAATCGCAAAATTCCTCGAAGAGTTTTCACGATTTTTTTCTACTCACAAAATTGATTGACAGACTTATACAATGCCCTACATTTTCAGATACCAAGCCCTAGTGGAGCACAGCCTGAACATCGGCGAACTGCTGGACAACTCGCGCAAGGGTCTCCGGCACCTGGTGCTGACGTACCAAGACCTGTCAGCCTGGATGGACGGCATGGAGCAATACCTCGCCAAGAGGAAGATCCTTCCGATGCACATGGAGAAACTGCTGCGGCAAATGGATGAACTAGCTGTGAGTATACTGTAGTCTATACCTGGAACAGTTGGAACTGCAAAGGAATGTTCTAGTTTTTTATTAACATGGATTTCCGCAAAGCCTGATTCCATCGATTAATCAATACTTTGTTCTCTAGGAAAAAACCGAAGAGATAGCCTCGAAACAAGAGGCAGTCGACAGCACCGTGGATTCCGGTCTTGAGCTGATGAAGCACATCTCTGGTGATGAGGCGCTACAGCTCAAGGACAAATTGGACGCGCTCCAGCGACGCTACAACGACCTCACCAGCAAGGGAGCTGACCTGTTGCGTATCGCCAGCGAAACGCTGCCGCTGGTGCAGCAGTTCTTCAACACACACAACAGGTCAGTTTTTTGGATAGTGTTACTCGTACATTCATCCTTTGTTACTCGTTGATGCGATATCGGATCAAACATGATTAAAATCCAACCCACAATTGTAAAATTTCAATGTTGTTTTTGGCTGTTAAATTTAGACTAAAAACAATTGTGGACGTCAACTTTTCGACATTAGGCTTTTAAAACATACAATTTTTATCGAAACGTACCTCTGCAAAGTTTTATAGAATGCTCTAATACAAACATATTTATATTTAAAATCGTTTAAAACTCTTGAGTTTTCATCTACATATTATATTGAAAGGAATATTAACAATCTAGACTAAGGTAATAAAGTACCAGTACTCAAAACGCTAATGTCCGACAGATTAAACTTTTGTTAAATGTGTTATTGATAGATAGATTCATAGATTGACAATGACTTAACATTGAAAGTTACATCTATTGGTTCACGTCCAGCACTGGTACTCCTTTCTGTTCTAATTAATTTTCAAAATAAAAATAAATATCTAATTCCTGTTTCTTCCGTAGCTTGACGGAATGGATGTCCGGCGCCGAGTCATGCCTGCAATCTGTGGAGCCGCGCGAAGAGGACATCCTTCGTCTCGAAGGCGACCTGCAAGAGTTCCGTCCTCTGCTCGACAACATCAACCTGATCGGCCCGCAGTTGTGCCAGATCTCTCCGGGAGAGGGCGCTACGCACATCGAAGGCATCGTTACTAGGGACAACCGTCGTTTCGATGCTATAGCTGAGCAAGTTCAACGTAAGGCAGAGAGACTGCTGCTCAGCAAGAAGGTAAGGATACAACTTATAGACATGTGTTGAAGAAATTGATCGAGAGAGAGCGCCAATTATTGCGTTAGGTTTTACATTCATAACTTTTCGTTGATTTTTTTATAGCACGGGGGTTGGCGAAATATGGAAATACTGGGACCAGCTTTCAGCTTGCCTTGTCAACCTAAAATTGTGTCAAATACTTGTTTTTGTTTTTCTGATTTTTGTCCTGAGTCGAGCCTTTTACTAGAACTAAACTTGAGACCGGGCAAGCTATGATGGCGCTATGTATGTAAACTTTTGCCAGCTGGCAACCCTATTAAAGTATAATGGCGTTATTCATAAACGATTTATAAACCTGTATTAGCTAATAATCGGGTGTCATTATCTATCATGTCGACTTATGTATTTGTAAGAAAGGGACAAAACACTTTTTAACTAATCAGTTCAGTTACTTTTTTATGAATTAGTGGGTACGAATTTTGTGGCCCTCTTTATTAATTTATACGTTTACTAAATGTATTTTTCCCTCCCCAGCGCTCCCTGGAAGTGGTCGGCGATATGGAAGAGCTCCTCGAATGGCTGAGGACAGTGTTCGCTCAACTACGCGACGCGGAACCGCCGTCTAGCCAACCGGCTTTAGTGCGCGCGCAGCTGAAGGCTCAGCGGCCGCTTAATGACGACGTGGCTGCGCAGAGAGTGCGCGTACGCGACCTCTTGTCGCAGGCTAAGAAGGTGCGTATTCTGTACACTAGTTAACCTTAAAACACTCCGACCATCGTGTGTGGCATATTTGTGACATCGGATGACAATGCGGTCAGATGATGTAGACAGCAGGCGAATTGTGTTTGGGGGTTTTAGTATTGTTTTAAATACTTGTTAAGATGTTAGTATGTATGTATGTATGTAAACACTTTATTTTACCAAATACATATATAACTCCACAGAACTTTATTTATATAGAAGAAACAAGTTCATCTATTTGTATAGGGGCCGAGCGTGTCAAATTTTGTACTGAAGTTGTTTCTTGCCTGTAATTTTAAATATGTCTCAGGCTCTTGATTGTTCATAATTTTTGTGTTGTTGCAATTGAATATCACGTAACGAGGCATTTTTTATGTTTTGATTGACTTCAACTTACAAAAATTGACGCCCGAAAGCTGCAAGCTGCGATTAAAGACGGACAACTCAGTGGATTTCACTGAGTTCATTTGACACGCTAAGTAGATACGTTTGCTTGATCTATTATAACTCCGTATAGACAGATAAAGTCTAAGAAAAAAAACGTACCTCAAAACCATACAGAAAAAGGTACGGTGACCTAGATGGCGTTACACCTTTGGGGGACGCTCGGCTAGATGTCGCTAATATTAATATTTGACATTTTAACACATATCAAAAGTTTTAAGCCTGTGTCAAGAGATGGCAGTCTACGCACTGTGATTACACATTTTACTTCGACAGTAACTCTCTATAATACTCGATCCTTTTTGACCAAAATGAATGCTTTGACAAATCCTTTTTACAAGCTTTTATTTAACTTTCAATTTATTTGTGTTTTATTTACATATGTTTGGGTGAAATCTTGCGACTCAATTTTGAATCAGATATCTGTAACCGATTGAGCTGATATTTTACACATGTGAAAATCCAATATTATGGTATCATGGAGCTGATCTGATGATGGACCAGAAAGATGGTCATAGGAACTCTGTTATGAAACGTCGTATCCCCATCAAGTAAGAGGTTTTTAGAAACGTCTCGGAGAGTAGTAGATGACTGCTGAAAGTTTTATTTTCGTATTCATATTCATATTTATCAAAGACATAATATGTAACTCCGTATAGACGGATAAAGTCTAAGAAAAAAACGTACCTCAAAGCCCTAGAGAAAAAGGTGCGGTGGCCTAGATGGCGTTGCACCTTTGGGGAACGCTCGGCTAGATGGCGCTAATATTAATATTTGACATTTTAACACATATCAAGCTAACAATATGGGCCAAATTGTCAAAACTGAGGTTCAAAAGTTTTAAGCTTGTGTCGAGAGATGGCAGTCTATGCACTGTGATTACACATTTTACTTTGACAGTAACTCTCTATAATACTCGATCCTCTTTGTATTTATTTATTGCATCCATAGTGTTATAAGATGTTACAAAGTAGGTATACGTGCTCATGGACCCTATTAGTGTCAACATATTTATATGCTATACTACATATACATTATTAAACATCAACATATTGTAACACTCTAAATTTTCCCAGGTCCTCCGCGAGTGCCAATCATCAGAGGAGACAGCCGTGATCCGCGACCGCAGCGAGGAGCTGAAGGAGATGATGGAGGAGGTGGGGCAGCTCAGCGCGGAGCGCCTCGCCGCGCTCGAGCAGGCGCTGCCTCTGGCCGAGCACTTCGCGGACACTCACCACGGGTTAGTTGCTCCACCTACATCTGTACAGGTCCTCCGCGAGTGCCAATCATCGGAGGAGACAGCCGTGATCCGCGACCGCAGCGAGGAGCTGAAGGAGATGATGGAGGAGGTGGGGCAGCTCAGCGCGGAGCGCCTCGCCGCGCTCGAGCAGGCGCTGCCTCTGGCCGAGCACTTCGCGGACACTCACCACGGGTTAGTTGCTCCACCTACATCTGTACAGGTCCTCCGCGAGTGCCAATCATCGGAGGAGACAGCCGTGATCCGCGACCGCAGCGAGGAGCTGAAGGAGATGATGGAGGAGGTGGGGCAGCTCAGCGCGGAGCGCCTCGCCGCGCTCGAGCAGGCGCTGCCTCTGGCCGAGCACTTCGCGGACACTCACCACGGGTTAGTTGCTCCACCTACATCTGTACAGGTCCTCCGCGAGTGCCAATCATCGGAGGAGACAGCCGTGATCCGCGACCGCAGCGAGGAGCTGAAGGAGATGATGGAGGAGGTGGGGCAGCTCAGCGCGGAGCGCCTCGCCGCGCTCGAGCAGGCGCTGCCTCTGGCCGAGCACTTCGCGGACACTCACCACGGGTTAGTTGCTCCACCTACATCTGTACAGGTCCTCCGCGAGTGCCAATCATCGGAGGAGACAGCCGTGATCCGCGACCGCAGCGAGGAGCTGAAGGAGATGATGGAGGAGGTGGGGCAGCTCAGCGCGGAGCGCCTCGCCGCGCTCGAGCAGGCGCTGCCTCTGGCCGAGCACTTCGCGGACACTCACCACGGGTTAGTTGCTCCACCTACATCTGTACAGGTCCTCCGCGAGTGCCAATCATCGGAGGAGACAGCCGTGATCCGCGACCGCAGCGAGGAGCTGAAGGAGATGATGGAGGAGGTGGGGCAGCTCAGCGCGGAGCGCCTCGCCGCGCTCGAGCAGGCGCTGCCTCTGGCCGAGCACTTCGCGGACACTCACCACGGGTTAGTTGCTCCACCTACATCTGTACAGGTCCTCCGCGAGTGCCAATCATCGGAGGAGACAGCCGTGATCCGCGACCGCAGCGAGGAGCTGAAGGAGATGATGGAGGAGGTGGGGCAGCTCAGCGCGGAGCGCCTCGCCGCGCTCGAGCAGGCGCTGCCTCTGGCCGAGCACTTCGCGGACACCCACCACGGGTTAGACTTGCTTTCAGTCATCATATAATACATAAAAATTTCAACTTGTGCTAATGAAATCTTCTCAAATGAATGAGTGCAGATTTTCTTTTTATTAAAATCGATGACATGGTTCCTAAGCACAAATCTTCGTACGTCTTATAGTTTTAGACTTTCCCATACTGATGAAAGAGCCACCCTGTATTATATTGTTAGTAGGATTTGCTATTTTGTGTTTTTATAATATTAGAATTACACGTAAAGTCTTCTAATCCGCATCAGGCTCTCGTGGCTGGCCTCGGGATACGTGCAGTCCTAAGACTCGTAAATATTCAAATACATATTAAATAGTTGTTTCTTGATATAAAATTAAAATTTTAAGATATTTCGACTTATTGTTTTCGTATAATGATATATCGGTATCGTCAGTATGATAGATTTTTTCCGCTACTGTATGATTACTTAAATTTCTTTAATCACATACAAACCATAAGGATACTTTATGACGTTTTTATATTTATTTTTGGTGCTTGTGCAGATTGTCGATGTGGCTGGACGACATGGAGAAGCAGATCCAGATGCTGGCCATGCCCGCCCTGCGGCCCGAGCAGATCGCGCAGCAGCAGGACAAGAACGAGGTAAACACTATTCTTCACTGTAGTATTTAGTACCTCAATTTGTTTTTATCATGTAGAAACGTCTGCGACCGATTCTACATATTTTTAAATCAAAGGAAAAATGGAAAAATTCAAACTTCCGGCAGGACTCGAACCTGTTTCACTCAATTCTGAAACGCCTTAGGGTGTACTTCTCCGGCACAGCCGTAGGTCGCTGGTTCGAGTCCTGCCGGAGGTGTGAATTTTACAATTCTTCCTTTAATTTAAAAATATATTTAGTACTTCATCAAGTTGACGCAAAAATGCGCAATCAGTGAAAGAAATTCGTGTAGTTTTTCACTTGCATGTATTCAAGATAAGATTAAGTATCTGAAATTTTACTTTCAACCACAACTATGTTCGCCGTTGAGGTATGTCTGTTTACCACTAGGTATAATTTGTTTTACAAAACTACACGAATTATTTGTACTGTTTCTTTTTTCTTAGGTTATATTAGCTTTTTAAGATTGAAATCTGATTCGGGCTTATTCTACTGAGAATCAAATCGACAGCACTTTTCATTCCATCATTATTCATTCCATCATTAAAAATATGTCCCAAAATGTCTATTCCATGACGTCATGTTTTAGTCAAAAGATTTTTTACTTATGTGTATGTGATGCAGTAGATACTACAGTATCCATAAAGGACATTTTTATGTTTTATTCTATTTGTCCTGATGACAAATAAAATATAATCTCCTTATGATTGATGAGAAATATCTTCATCTTTGACCTTCATTTTAGAAAAAGCCCAGAAATACCTACAAAACAGTGTCTAACCATAATTGTATCTCACAGATGCTGCAACAGTCGATCCTGGGGCACAAACCACTGGTAGACAAACTCGTCAAGACCGGAGAAGCTCTAGCCCGCCTAGTGGGCGAAGAGGACGCGAACAAAGTCCAGGATATAGTGGAGGCAGACTGCGAGCGGTACAACGCGCTGCGGGCTGAGCTACGAACCAGACAGCAGGCGCTTGAACAGGTAACCATTGAAGATATAGCTTTTGAAATATCCTTTATGATAAAGGTGGCAACCTAGTAGGATTTAGCTATTACTAACGCCCGTCCTATCATCGAAACCAAAGAGATTGTAGGTGCATTGCCAGGCTTTAAAGTGCGAGTTAACGCCAAATAAATACATACATGGGCATTTTCACAATTTGGGTCCCCCCAATTAGCTAGTAGCTTTATTTGACGTTCATATGCGCATTGTAATATGCCTACTTGAAAAATAAATATTTCATTTTCATTTCATTTCATTTTCATTTTCATTTCATTTCATTTTCATTTTTCATTTTCATTTTCATAGCGAAAGTTGTTAACAAAAATTAACTCGCTGTCAGTTTTGTGACGACAATTAAGCATAAAATCTGTCTAAAAATTTACTTTTTTCACATTCTGAATGTAGATTATCGCTTAAAGTTTATGTTATTAACACAAAAACAATATTTTTATAGAAACTTCATGCTTAATTGTTGTCACAAAACTGACAGTGAGTTAATTTTTGTTAACAACTTTCGCTAATTGGGGTGTCCCAAATTCTGAAAATGCCCACATAAAAAAGTTTATTGCCACAACTACCAAAAATTATATCCGACCAACAAACTATATCAGCGTAATGACAGCTGTTTGGGCTTGCTACGATTCCGAGTAGTAAGGTAATTATCACGCAGTTTAGCGAGTGAACATTTGTCGAATTGAATACGTAATACACGTATGGACGCACCCTTAGAAAGCACCGAAACTCAATAGATTTCATTATTAACCTGGTTTTTTTACAACCAAAATCATATTTAATTCTACTATTTATTTTTCAGCTAAAACTATCCACTGCTTCTTTCCATAAAAAATGTACTGGTCCTAGTATATACTAACTGCTACATTTGTTCTCACAGGCCCTGCAAGAGTCCTCTCAGTTCTCCGACAAGCTGGAAGGCATGCTGCGAGCGCTGGCCGGCACGCAGGACCAA
Source organism: Leguminivora glycinivorella (assembly GCF_023078275.1). Taxonomy (NCBI): domain Eukaryota; kingdom Metazoa; phylum Arthropoda; class Insecta; order Lepidoptera; family Tortricidae; genus Leguminivora; species Leguminivora glycinivorella. The sequence continues at coordinate 9,891 of NW_025952833.1, forward strand.
CTGCAGCGCGCCGAGCCCGTCTCTGCGCACCCGCCTAAGATTCAGTATGCATTCTTTTAGACCACACTTTAAACCAGTTTCAACCAGCAGGCCTATTGGTGCTTGCAATTTTATCACATATCTACAAGGATAAAGCATTCGTTACGTTCAGTATGCCAGTGTGACAGTCACAGGTATCTTATCCACGTTGATATGTGATAAAATTGCAAGCCTCATAGCCCTGCAGCTGTATTCTTATTTTCGCTGTGGCTATTGTAAACAGGTGCAACTCTGATCTAAACCCAATCGGCGATTTCACGTTTGGAAAGGCACCTGTACTTTTTCAGTTTGTTTATCGGTTAACCAACTTACACTATAAATAAACCAAGCAAGAAATAAGGTTACATTACAGTGCTTCAAGCCAAAAAAGTGGGTACCGTGACACTTGGCGCCCAAAACTTTTTGCCTTTTCTTTTTAATAAATCAGGATTGCCACAGTATTACTCGTAGTATTCTTACATGTTAACGCAAAACTGTTAGAGCGCAGACTATTTAGAGTAGACAGACATTACAATGCACTAATTAAATTGTACCCCACAGAGACCAAATCGAGGAAAACAACGCGTTAATTGAAGACCTGGAGAAGCGCACTGAGGCGTACAACGCGGTGCAACGCGCCGCCTCCGACGTGATCAGCAAGGCCAACAAGAGCGACCCCGCCGTGCGGGACATTCGCAACAAGCTCGACAAACTGCACAAGTGAGTACACTGTAGCACAGGGTTGGGCGGAACGGGGAACTTTTGTGTAGTAGACCAAGATCTTTTTGAGTCGCTAAGTCATTGTCAGTGAAGTGAGTCTATGAATTCCACATCGATAATCTTTAAAAGACAACGATCAGAAAAAAAAAACTACATCATTTTGGGTCTTGGCCTTATAAATTTGAGAAGAATTTAAAAAGTCACACTTCTCGACAAATTAAATGAACGCTAAAAAATTAACCGCTTTAATCTCTCTTGCAGACTATGGGACGACGTACAGAAAGCGACGTCAGACCGCGGTCACTCGCTCGACAGTGCGCTGGAAGTCGCCCGCAAGTTCTGGGCTCAACTGGACGCGCTGATGGCCACGTTGGCCGAGCTGGAGGACACGCTGACCGCCCAGCCGCCGCCCGCCGCGCAGCCGCGCGCTATACAGGCGCAGCAGGTCGCCCTGCAGGAGATTAGGCACGAGATCGACCATACCAAGCCTGAGGTTAGTTCAGACTAAAGACATACTGCGGACATACTGGGGACACATACTGCGGACACATGGTACACAAGCTGGAGGATATTGTGAAGCATTTCTCGAAGCTACAAGTTTTACAATTGGTAGTCAATGTCTAATATGACAAGTTGTGTAACTTTCAGTTTTGAGAAATTTAGTTCAGACTAAAGTCATAATGCGGACATATGGGGGACACTCATACTGCGGACAGTCATATTGCAGACAGTCGTCGTTTGTCGTCACATAATTTTGATAAAGGGTTTCTATGAACCATGAACTATAAAATGAAGGAGAAAAGTACACTCAAACTTGAACCGATCAACAACCGTGCACCATTACTAAAATCCTTAACATTACAGGTGGAGAAAGTCCGGAAGACCGGCTCACACCTGATGTCACTATGCGGCGAGCCAGACAAGCCAGAGGTCAAGAAGCACATGGAAGACCTGGACAGCGCCTGGGACAACGTCACAGCGCTGTACGCGCGACGAGAGGAGAACCTCATCGACGCCATGGAGAAGGCTATGGAGTTCCATGACACTCTACAGGTGAGTACTCACCGTGGAGCAAAACTGGCTAACACCGGGTGCCTCTTTGTGGTGAATCCGACAAACCTGAGTTGAGCAAGCTGCAGCTACTCCATCCAACTTAATTGTCGCCTTATATTTTATTTATATGTCATATTTTAAAAATAACTTCTGAAATATAAATTTTAACCCATATACTAATTTGACGTCTGTTTCCACAGAACCTGCAAGAATTCCTCGACAAGGCTGAGGACAAGTTCTCCCGCATGGGCGCACTGGGCTCAGACATCGACGCAGTGAAGCGACAGATCTCTCAACTAGCCTCGTTCAAGCAAGAGGTCGACCCGCATATGGTGAAGGTCGAAGCCCTTAACAGGTAAGATCCTACTGACTGCGCCAGTGCTACTAACACTACGAATGATAAGTTCTGATGCTAGGGAGGGCTTGGATATGACATCGACGCTGTCAAGCGATGGATCTCACAGCTCTTTTAATCACTTGATGGCTGTATATGGTTGAAGTCGACGCTCTCAACAGGTAAGATCCTACCTGACTGCGCCAGTGCTCATGGTGATATTGGACTGAAAGTGATATTTCGTAACTGGTAGCATGATTGTTATACCAACGATTACACAATTTATAATAAAGAAATCTATAGAAGAGAAAGTTGAAGAAGTTTTATAGTGTTTCTGTAAAAAGGTCGAAAAATCATGCTACCTGTTTTGCGTCACGGCGAATTGAAGTGTGTTTTCAATTGGGGCTTGTGGTTTATTTGATACATTATGTTCCTAAAGGTTGAAGAAAGGAATTACACTGGTGAAGGGTCAAAATATAAATTTAACTCTTTCTATTTCAGTTCTACGTTCAAAACACTGATGTAATTGTTAAATGTTTATCGTTTTCCCCTGTGTTATGAACTTTAACTATTTGTAAATCTGTTTCACAAATTACTTTATTGTAAATCCATATAACTTATCCCCTTTTTCACAGAAGTTAATAAATTGTGTGACATAACTGAACCTACTCCCAATTTTAATACTTAATTGTGTATTTTTCTATGCCACCCTTTCCCATGGATTGACACCGTCCTGACAAAAAAAGGAGTTTGATGAGGCAAGAATAAAAAAAAGTTTTGTGTGTGCCTGTTTGGTAGACGATAGACTAACTTTAGGATAAGTTACAGGACAGTTTTTGTGTGTGTTGCAAGTTTTTTTTTTGTAGTATTTTTCTTGTAGTTTTAAATACCATTTAATAGGTACTAACATGTTATTAGAGTTTTAGTCGTTGTTTGTGTCTCTTTTTCGCAACGTGTGATCGACGCTTTACTTTTTCTTTCTGTTCTTAGCTTATTTCTTTACTGTTGTGTAGTATTAGACTTTCTAGATTTTATGTCGATAATGAGAGTGAATGTATTTACATATCAACAACCTTACCATGCTGTGAAACAAATATGTGCTTTCACTTTATTTTGATAAAATCTAATCCTTTGAACGTCGTATTTAGTGCGTCATCTAGGTCATCTTGAACCTTGGCGGAGATTTGTAATGAACTGCCCTTCGCATCAGATGACGACATTATCGGTCAAAGGATTAAGGCTTTCAATTTTATCGACATAAAACTTACCTCCTTCAAATGCAAAACCCAAATTAACCCATTTAAACATCACAGGCAAGCTCAAGAGCTGACGGAGCGCACATCATCCGAGCAAGCGGCGGCCATCAAGCAACCTCTCACCGAAGTGAACACGCGCTGGTCGGCGTTACTACGCGGCATGGTGGAGCGTCAGCAACAGCTGGAGCGAGCTCTGCTGCGGCTAGGACAGCTGCAGCACGCGCTGCAGGAGCTGCTGGCGTGGATCAACCACACTAGCGACACGCTCGACACGCTCAAGCCGGTGAGTGACAGCAACAGCTGGAGCCAGCTGCAGGAGCTGCTGGCGTGGATCAACCACACTAGCGACACGCTCGACACGCTCAAGCCGGTAAGTGACGGCAACAGCTGGAGCCAGCTGCTGGAGACAGCTGCAGGAGCTGCTGGCGTGGATCAACCACACTAGCGACACGCTCGACACGCTCAAACCGGTGAGTGACGGCAACAGCTGGAGCCAGCTGCAGGAGCTGCTGGCGTGGATCAACCACACTAGCGACACGCTCGACACGCTCAAGCCGGTAAGTGACGGCAACAGCTGGAGCCAGCTGCTGGAGCCAGCTGCAGGAGCTGCTGACGTGGATCAACCACACTAGCGACACGCTCGACACGCTCAAGCCGGTGAGTGACAGCAACAGCTGGAGCCAGCTGCTGGAGACAGCTGCAGGAGCTGCTGGCGTGGATCAACCACACTAGCCACACGCTCGACACGCTCAAGCCGGTGAGTGACAGCAACAGCTGGAGCCAGCTGCTGGAGACAGCTGCAGGAGCTGCTGGCGTGGATCAACCACACTAGCGACACGCTCGACACGCTCAAGCCGGTGAGTGACAGCAACAGCTCGAGCCAGCTGCTGGAGACAGCTGCAGGAGCTGCTGGCGTGGATCAACCACACTAGCGACACGCTCGATAATACAACGAAATTGTTGTCAACGTTTACAAACTAGCAAAGTTTACTTTGGTCTTGATTACATCTGGACAACCCCGGAATTATCTGAAAATGAAAACTTTATTTGCAGATATTAGTAGTAGAAGTTTATCTTTGTCCTTTAAAATCGGAACTTAAATCGTTGAAAAATGTAAAAAGCTAGTTTCCTATACTTGAAATAAAATATTGTATGCAGTGCACGAAATGAAGCACCACATAATAGAAGAAAAACATGGACAGTAGTTATGTTTAAACATAATTTCTATTTAATAATTCGAAGAGAAATATATCAAGTAAATGAATTGGCCGTGACGTCACTTCTCAGTATTTCATAGTAATTCCATATTAGCAAAATTTTTTGACAGTTCTTAAAAAGGAATTGGTTTGACTAGTAGGAAACTAGCCTATTCACGGGGATTAACATACAATAAATTGTCCAGGTGGCCGGAGACCCTCAGATCCTGGAGGTGGAGCTGGCTAAGGACTCGACCAACTATTAGTTTTAATTTTTCTCAGCATATGGCAATATATGTATTTAAAAATATTTTAAGTGGGTTACTCACGTGTTAAGTCGATATAGCGTTCGACATGTTCCGATCCATTTTCAAGGATCTTTCTCAAGACTAGCGACCCCGTCTTTACATGTCGAGAGCGCGACGCATACTGCGAGCGCTTGCTATATCGACTTAACACGTGAGTAACCCGCTTAAAATATTTTTAAATATGTTTGTGTCTCACGGGAGTTTTATAGTTAAAATCTGGCAATGTCTACAGGTCACTACCTATTAACTGGAATCAGGGCACCATTCAGATTTTAATATAGTTTGGACATTGTGGTGCCATTTAAACATGCCGTGGAGAGCCAGTTCGAGAATGGCTTCACCGAATATAATTTTGGCTTTTTTTTTTTATTTAAAGTCAAACTTTAGAAATACCTCCTAGCGGTAATGACGGTAAAATTGCACTGTCTTTATGATATGCAGCTGATAACTATTAAGATTATACATATACATTGTCCTACATTTCAGGTATCAATTTTGCCATTTGGTTCATATACATGTTCAGGTTCCATTTTAATATTTCTTGAGACTCGATGACAATAACGTACTTACCTAAATACTTACGTTGTTAACTGTCAGTAATTAATATCATTTGAAGACATAAAATAAAATGAAAGAACGATCATCATTTCAGCCGATCACGCCATTTTCAAAATTCCAAATTCAACGTCAGACATGCTATTGGCTCTAATGCTTCAGCTTCCGTGTTTATCTGTGTGTGTGTATTCTAATGCTTTTTGTAAACCTCTATTTTCTCTCACATTTTTCTTTGACAGATGTAGTGCGTGATTTTTTCATCGTATTTTGTCGGAAACGTTCGTATTTGTCGTGCTTTTTCGGTCAACTCAAGCGTTTCTTGTACAGGGACTGACTGAAATAGCACATGTTCGTTAGTTTCCGTGAAAATACGAAGGGAAAACATTGTGCACTACATCTAAATATGATTTGTCATTAAAAATACTTATACTTTAATATACTTTCAATGACTTAACCTAGAAATTATAAGTTTTGCAACAAATTTTGTAATAAAGTTAGAAACTTTGGAACACTATAATTACTATTAATGTTTATCTTGCCCCGAGAACATTAAAAAATGTATTGTATATCCGAACTGACCTTAACCACCAATTACTTTTCATTTATAATTGAGTTTTGAAGAATGTCCTTTGCTATTGAGCGATTCCACTTGAGTGTTTATTTTAACTACAGCAAATGAAAAGATCTATGCATATATCTGGAAAATAACACTTATTTAAGAGATAGATTATCATTTGAACTTGCATCGTGAATAAATGGAACATTCCATAAAATCGTGACTCGTGTTCTTGCCGCGGATTGACCCTATTGGGCTGTGTGTTTGTGTTATCATAAGTGTTTTGCGCAGGCACCGACGAGGCGAGTGAGACTGCGGACAAGCTGAACACTCTCAATAGGAAGTGGCGAGAGCTGCAGCAGAAGGCTCGAGACCGCCAGGCCGAGCTGGAAGATGCCCTGAGGGAAGCGCAGAGGTGAGTTCACAGTTCAAATGTCACCTGACATTCGTCGAATTTACTTATTTGCTAAGTTAGGCAACTGAGAAAGTTGAATGATATGTACTGCTCACATTTTTACTTTTCATTAATAGAACATAGACCGCGTCTAACAAGATTCATACTTGCGACCTTTCTGAACACTAGTCCAATAACTACCGCCATCTGAAACTGTCCTCAAGCATACGGAAACATTCTAATTTTTCCATTATAAGCTCTAGTGAGGCCTATTGCATCTGTCGTAAATGGATATGTATAATAAGTACAAGTACAGAAGGCCCACTGCTTTGATGTTCACTAAATGCCGCGTTTTTAAACGAAACGAAGAAACGAAAGGTGCGCAGCGTCGGACGGTAGGGTTGCCTATGGATTAAAACGAATTAGTACTCAGATAAAATGTTATACTAAACATTTAAGTCTTGTACTGTCTAGGTATATAATTATACAGTATTTATATATTTTTGTTTAAGCCCTCACAAGCCTTATTGAACTTTTCCATGGGACTTCATCAATAGTAGATCTGTGTAAGATTACCCTATTTTATTAATAGTGTCTATTTAACTAAGCATTATTAGCCATTCCACACGCGGACATCGCATAAGAACCTTAAAAAAAACTAAAGTACGAACGTCGTGAGAACACACGCCACCCCTGAATAGGCCGCGAACTCGCGGCTGCCAGCATGTACTTGTAGCGCGGCGATAGAATCGCGGTAGTGCCCGCCCCTGGTAGTGCGCTATTTTTACATGATAAAAAATATATAAGATCATTTTGTAACCATATTACTGCGAATAAACCATTTGTATTGTATTGCGTGCTTGAATACACCGTCTGATTCTAACTTATTATTGTTTTAGCTTCAACGCGGAAATCGGCGACTTGCTGTCGTGGCTGTCAGAGGTGGATGGAGTTATCACCGCCTCCAAGCCCGTCGGTGGTCTGCCGGAAACCGCCTCGGAACAGCTTGAGAGGTTCATGGTAAGATGTTCACTCATTTTATATGCCAAGTTACCTAATACATGAGTATTCGAGTCATTATTGTGATGTAGTCCAACCCCTTTATTCATAAACGTTCGCTAAAGTTATCAAGCTGATAAAGTTAGTTTGTCCCTTTCAGTACTGGTGTGATAGAATGGGACAAACGAGCTTTATCTGCTTGATAACCTTAGTGAGCGTTTATGAATAAGAGGGTAAATGTGTGGGTCGAATTACTGACCTCAATTTCTTTGATAAATTCAAAGCACCTCTAACACCTTACTGAGGTCATATCGTGAACTCTGTTGCTCCCTTGTCGCACTTGAAAATTCGCCTGAAGTGTGTCAGAGAGGCAACATGCAGAACATGATGCGTGTAAAACCCTCTGTGGACAAATCACCTTCTTGATGCATCAATTTAAACAACCGATACATTTGCCTTCGTCTGGATATGTAAGGGAAGTCCTAAAAAAATGCTTTAAAGGGAATTTCCAGAATTTGGGACCTCCGAATTAGATAATAAGTTGTTAACAAAAATTAACTGGCTGTCAGTTTTGCGACGACAATTAAGCATAAAACCTGTCTAAAAAATTACTTTTTTCACATTCTGAATGTAGATTATCGCTTAAAGTTTATGTAATTAACACAAAAATAATATTTTTGTAGAAATTTCATGCTTAATTATTATCGTCACAAAACTGACAGTGAGTTAATGTTTGTTAACAACTTATGCTAATTGGGGGTCCCAAATTCTGAAAATGCCCTAAAGTGTCCTTATTAAGAGGTAACTAAAAAAAAATACACTAAATTATTAAATGTTGATAATTTTGTATCAAAAGCTATATCACCTTGTATCATTAACAGGAGGTTTACAACGAGATCGAAGCCAACCGGCCCAAGGTGGAGGCAGTTCTGCAGCAGGGCCAAGAGTACCTGCGCCGGCAGGAGAAGCCCAACCCCTCCAGCCAGCTGCACCAGAACCTCAAGAACCTCAAGACCAGATGGGACAACATCACTGCCAGGTACTGACAACAGGTCAATAGGAGCTGTTCTGCAGGTCAGGAGTACCGGCGGCTGGACAAGCCCAACCCCTCCAGCCAGCTGTACCAGAACCTCAAGACCATATGGGACAATATCACTGCCAGGTAAACACTGACAGGTCAATAGGAGCTGTCCTGCAGGTGGAGGCAGTTCTGCAGGTCAGGAGTACCGGCGGCAGGAGAAGCCCAACCCCTCCAGCCAGCTGCACCAGAACCTCAAGAACAGATGGGACAACATCACTGCCAGGTAAGGGCGTTTTCACACTATCCGATCCGATATCGGATGTCGGACCGATATCCCATACATTACAGACGCCATCTTGGATTTTTTCTATTGAAATCCTTCCGACATCCGATATCGGATCGGATAATGTGAAAACGGACTAGAGTTCCAGGCTACTTGACGCTATGAGATTATGCACAGCGGTAATTATCCGGTGCCTGGAAGTATCACAAATAAATAATAATCTGCGAGTATCGTCTTTGCCTTTGCCTAGTCTGTGGTCAAGAGTAAGCCCATTCATAATTAAAAAAAATAGAGTATTGATCATTGTTATACCATAGAGCGTTGTCTGAGTACCTGCAACACAATCTTTCTTGAGCTTACCGTGGGCCACAGTCAATCTGTGTAATTTTTTTATTTTTTATTACATACATGGAAAACCAACAGGCTGAAGTTATCAATACAATCCAAAATAAAATTACAAAGCCAATTACAGGTTCTCACTTATAAAAAACAGATTAAAACCAAAATCTTTCCTATCTTACAAACGTGCAAGTACCTACAGCCACAGCCAAGCTTAGGAATGTGTACAATGTATATACCTATGTAATTATTACAATTTGATGTGATACGCAATAGCGTGTCCAGCCAAGAAGAAGAAGAGAAAAAAAAATGACCATAATATTTATTTATTTATTTATTCCACAGAGCATCGGACAAGAAGATTAAACTGGAGATCGCGCTGAAGGAGGCGACGGAATTCCACGACGCGCTGCAAGCCTTCGTGGACTGGCTGACTGGCGCTGAGAAGACGCTCTCCTCTGCCAAGCCTGTCTCTAGGGTCATGGAGACTCTGCTGGGTACGTATATCGTCACTACTTTAAAAAAACTTGTATCTTCGTCTGTCAATGAAAAGAAAATTGTAGTATGTATGGAATGCATATAGACTTACTGCGTTTTAACTTTGAGGAACAGCGTGATACGAGATTTTTTAAAAGTAGTGACGATATATTTCGAAGATAGATACAGCCGACGTATCATGCTTCCAATTTGATCACTTATCCACGTGGATAAGACATCTGTCACTCTCACACTGACATACTTGCAAAAGCGTGACGGATACTTGATCCACATAGACAAGTGATAAAATTGAAAGCATGATACACCGGCAGGTCAATTAACGAATGGAATAAACTAAACCTTCATTGCATGAATGACATCTGTATACGTATACAGTCGTAACTGTCAAGATCTTCTATTCGAGCACTTGTGATTGATCTGTACCATACACCAAAAAAAGTGGCCTAAAAATTTATTTCATTTCTTCCCTAGTATCAAATATTGTTCTCTTCTTCTTCGTCGAAACCTCATGACTGAGGGCCGTGACCACCATAAGTGGTTGTACGTTGCAGTGCCCTGCAATAATGTAGATTTTTTGCCTTTCTAAAGGATCCCTGGAGCCCTACGCGCAAATATTGTTAGATTATGCTGGATTAATTCTTGATACATACATTGTTCCTAACATGGTCTTTGATTTGACTTACTTTGAGCCCATTTGCATCAACCATAGTCAATGGACTGATCACCGTTACCTAGCAACACAAGTAGAAAACTTGGGCAATCAATTTAGCCAAAGTTATAACGATGGATAGTTCTGAAACTTACTTTTCTCCAACAGTTCAAATCGAGGAGCACAAGTCCTTCCAAAAGGAAGTGGCCACACATCGCGAGACCATGCTCCACCTGGACAAGAAAGGCACTCACCTCAAGTACTTCAGCCAGAAGCAGGACGTCATCCTCATCAAGAATCTGCTGGTTTCCGTTCAACATCGCTGGGAGCGCGTTGTTGCCAAGTGCGCTGAGCGAACCAGAGCATTAGACCATGGCGTTAAAGAGGCCAAGGAGTTTAGCGACATGTGGTGAGTACTTTATACTCGTGTCAAGACCCGGGGCCCGTTTCTCGAAAGGTACAAGCCTTGTATTACAAGTGTGCGAACTGTCAAATCGTATGGGTTGTCATGGAAACACACTTGTAATACAAGGCTTGTACCTTTCGAGAAAAGGGCCCCTGGTCATTATATAAGAACCTGCTGGTGTCAGTTCAGCATCGCTGGGAGCGCGTTGTTGCCAAGTGCGCTGAGCGAACTAGGGCATTAGACCATGGCGTTAAAGAGGCCAAGGAGTTTAGCGACATGTGGTCATCTTATAATGCCCTGTTTTATATATACTTTTCCACAAACAGTTCATAGACTATCATTGTTATCAATGAAAAGTGCAGCGCAAGGTAAATTTCAAAGCAAATAGTTTTAGTAAAAATATTTCACTTCCTCCCCCGTCCGCGTGTGGTGACGGGTTAAGAATTTCACCACCCCCTTCTCTGAAAATATATTTCTTCTAAAATAAAACGTCGTCACGAAAACTACTTACTCTTTTATAAATAAATAAATAAATATTGGACGATCTTACACATATTGACTGAGTCCCACTGTAAGCTCAAGAAGGCTTGTGTTGTGGGTACTCAGACAACGATATATATAATATACAAATAAAAACATCCATGACTCGGGAACAAATATCTGTGCTCATCACACAAATAAATGCCCTTACCGAGATTCGAATTCTGTCACTATCACTAGGCCAGACCGGTCGCCGGTCGGTTTTATGTCGGCTATTCTTTGAAATACGAATGCTTATTGGATCGTTTTTCCGTAGGAACAACCTGATGAACTGGCTCAATGACACCGAGAAACAACTGGACGAGCTCAACTCGGAAACGACTGTCAACGACCCGGAGAAGATCAAACAGAGGTAAGAATTACAACATCCCTATTCATTTTACTTTATTAGTTGTTTCATTGTTTAAGTTATTTAATTTAGGGCCAGTTACATCAACCACATTTGACAGACACACTTCGTTGCGCAGCAGACGTCTATGGCATTTCCTATACAATCTTTAACCAAAGAGGATCGAGCATCATAGAGTTACTGTCGAAGTAAAATGTGTAATCACAGTGCATAGACTGCCATCTCTTAACACAGGCTTAGAACCACAAAACAAACAGCGAGTTCATTTTTGTTAACAAGTTACGCTAATTTTGGGTCCCTAATTCCGAAAATGACCTTAAACGTGGTGCAATTTGATGATAGAACCCGTGAGGATTTGAGGAAACTCTTCAAATTTTTTTTTCATTAATTTGTTCTCACTGTAAAATACGAGACTTTACTAACTGTTTCATGTACAGTCAAGTGTAAAAATATGGCTCTTAATTCGTCGACATAAACACGTACGGTCACGGACTTTAATTCCATTCTAGCCAATCTACTTCTAATAGCTTATTTTATACTGAACACGTCACAGCTTAACTATGAAATAATAAAATTATTGTGACACTAAGGGCCAGTTGCATCAACCACATTTGACAGACACATCATCGTCACGCAGCAGATGTCTATGGTAACTTCCCATACAATAAAATTTAACGAACGCTTTAACGGTTACAGACGGTTTAATGCAACCGACCCTTAAATGGCTGAACAATAAAAGTCCTTGAGTGTACCTATATACGTTTTGAAAAAGACAACGACCCGATACACATAATACACACCTATAATACTCCGTAATTCCTCAGACTGTCGAAGCACCGCGAGTTCCAAAAGGCGCTGGCAGCCAAGCAGCCCGTCTACGACCAGACGCAGAAGGTCGGCAAGACGCTCAAGGACAAAGCGCCGAAGACCGATGAACCCACCCTTCGCACTATGCTGCAGGATCTCAAGACCAAGTGGACTACCGTTTGCTCCAAGGCTGTCGACCGGTGAGTACCACAACTCTTCACTTTCCCGTAGATTCCTGAGACCAGACGCAGAAGACGCTCATGGACAAAGCGCCCAAGAGTCCCAAGACTGACGAACTGACACTTAGGACCATGCTACAGTATCTCAAGACCAAATGGACTACCGTCTGCTCCAAGTCTGTCGACCGGTTAGTACCAACAACACTTCATTTACTGCTAAACTGTCGATGAAAGCTGGTCTACGACCAGACGCAGAAGGTCGGCAAGACGCTCAAGGACAAAGCGCCGAAGACCGATGAACCCACTCTCAGGACCATGCTACAGGATCTCAAGACCAAGTGGACTACCGTTTGCTCCAAGGCTGTCGACCGGTGAGTACACACAACCAATCATATCAATGCCAAAAACAGATATAACACCTGCCTGTTTGCCAACAAGCTCAAGTAATCCATGAACGGATGTACTTACAAGGGTGCACTTAATAAGTATGCATGTATAAGGATTATTAGGAGTATTCATTATCTCCTTTTTGGTTGTACAAACTAGGTTCTCTGAACTAATGCATCTATGTTCAATGTAAACGTATCTTGCAAGTTTTCTCGGTATTTTTCTTGAAGTGACAATAATACAATTAGGATACCAAGACTATATATTTGCTGAAACAGCATTTCAGCTGTTTTATATTGTTACACAAACAAGTGTGCTTTTTTTTCGAAAACATTTATGAGTATTGCTTGAGCTACACAATGACTAAGCATATGATATACCTACATAAATATTATAGTATTATTCCTCAATGACAAATTCTTTTGCATATGTTACACCACTTTAAAACACTAATTTAACCATCTGACATATCTCCATAGACAACGCAAGCTGGAAGAGGCGCTGCTATACTCCGGACAGTTCAAGGACGCGATGTCAGCCCTGCTGGAGTGGCTGAAGAAACAGCAGAGCAAGTTAGCCGCCGACTCGCCCGTCCATGGCGACCTGGACACCGTCATGGCGCTCATCGAACAGCACAAGGTAACATTTGACAATATAGAATAGATTAATAATTTATTCGAAAGCACACAGACAGTAAACAATAGGCTAATTCTAGTCAAATCAGCTTCTTTTTAAGAACTGTCAAAACGACTTTGAACGACTTGCTAATATGGAATTAATATGAAATCGAATTGAGTGACGTCACTTTAAATATTTCTGTTTGATTTATAAAACTGAAATTGAAGTTAAAAATAACTTCTGTTGCTGTTTTCTTATAATTATCTGATGCTTTATTTCGTGCATGGTATAAAATATTTTATTTTAACTACAGTCAAGTTACACCCTACACCTATTATACACTGTCATAAAAAAAGTACCACAAAATGGCCTCACCACAACATGTTGCTGGCGACTTCCAGCGCTGGTCTTCCGATGAGACCATTGTGTGAGAAAAATCACGGAAAAATATGTCGCGTCTATCACAAAATATGCTTCAAGTGTTACTAAAAATCTTTCTCTTCTAAAATCCCTATAGAATTTCCAATTTTTTAAAATACCAAAAATAAAATTTTGATAAAAAGGTTCTTGTGTACAAAGTTATTAAATTTTGCTTCTTTTTCAGCAATTCGAGGAAGATTTCCACTCGCGCGAACAACAGATGCAGTCCGTACTGAAGACCGGCAAAGATCTGGAAGCCACGGTAAGAAAATAAATCCATATTCTACTGTCATCATTCTCCTTGCGTTACCCGGCATTTACCACGGCTCATGGGAGCCTGGGGTCCGCTTTGACAACGAATCCCAAGATTTGGCGTAGGCACTAGTTTTACGAAAGCGACTGCCATCTGACCTTCCAACCCGAATGGTAACTAGACCTTATTGGAATTAGTCCGGTTTCCTCACGACTTTTCGCACATAAGTTCCGAAAAACTCATCAAATCCATATTCTACTGTAATATAATATTAAAACATTTATAAAAGTGCTACACGAGCTTATTCCACCGTCCCCATTCTACCATCGGACTCTTAGACACACGGCCGGTTTCCATCCTTACTTTTCCGCGAATTCCCACGAAGCGCTTTGCTTCTTCTTTTCTTATGCGCACTGCCAAGGAGTGGAATTCCTTGCCGGCGGCTATATTTCCGAGCTCATATAACCCGGCTACCTTCAAATCAAAAGTGAACAGGCATCTTCTGGGCGAGCTCACTCCATCGTAGGCCACGTTATTGCCTTTGGCTAGTCTGTGGCCAAGAGTAAGCCCATTTTTAATTAAAAAAAAGTAGGGCAATAAATATTACAACTTGTTTGTTTTATTAGGTGCCGCGCGAAGACGCGAGCAGCATCAGACAGCAGTGCAGCGAACTCAAGCAGGCTTGGGACTCCGTCCAAAGTCTGAGCGAAAAGAAAGCGCACCGGCTGGAATCTGCGCTCAAGGAGGTATGACTTTTTACTTCAATTTATATTTTTGTATGCTTATTGTTCTTATAACCTAACCACAAAATTAAAATTTTGGAAAACCACGACATAGTGGACCGATTTTCATGAAACATGGCTAAGAACACTCCCGAATAACTAGGCTTTCAAACAAAAAAAACTATACCTAAATCGCTTCATCCGTTCGGGAGCTACGATGCCACAGAAAGACACACACAGACAGACAGACAGACTCGTTAAACGTATAACACCCCGTCGTTTTTGCGTCGGGGGTTAAAAA
Source organism: Leguminivora glycinivorella (assembly GCF_023078275.1). Lineage (NCBI taxonomy): Eukaryota > Metazoa > Arthropoda > Insecta > Lepidoptera > Tortricidae > Leguminivora > Leguminivora glycinivorella. Next base: position 25,052 of record NW_025952833.1, read on the forward strand.
CAACCATTTATCAGTAACATTGGACAATTACTCTGACAAAAGAGCACTTTCATTGTTGAAAACACACTTCAACAATGAAAGTGCTCTTTTGTCAGAGTAATTGTTTTGAGTGGCATTCCTAACAAACTGTTTTGGGTTTGACATTGATCAGTTTAGTTTGTTAATGAAAATACCCAAAATTCGACTCTATATTATGTGAACACTTGGACAATAAAAAAAAAACTGAACACGTTCGCTGCTGTACTGCTTCGAAAGACCTTATACGCAGTACCATTAACTGAGGAGTGTCTTTTCAGAGGTTATTTTTATCTATGTCTTCCTAGAGAAATAACCCTTGTTGACTTATAGAAATAAGTCCTTTTGAAAAGATACTCCTCAACTGTCGCAACGAAAGTGTTAAACATGCAAATACTTTTTTGTTTCTATTGTAGTACTTAGTAACACTGCCTACAATCTCTTCTTTGTTCGCTTTTTGTACCGTAAGATTTCTTTTGTGCATTTAAGTTTAACAGACACATAAAAAGTTTTGTGAATTTCATGTTCAGTAATATAATATTCGTTTGCCAGGCTGAGAAACTCCACAAATCCGTGAACATGCTTCTCGAATGGCTCTCCGACGCCGAGACCAAACTTCGCTTCTCCGGCCAACTGCCCGAAGGCGACCAGGAGACCCAGCAGCAGATCCGCGACCACGAGCGGTTCATCCGCGAGCTGAAGGAGAAGCAGCGAGACAAGGACGACACGATCAGCCTGGCTCACTCGATCCTGGGCAAGGCGCATCCGGACGCGGTGACGGTTATTAAGCACTGGATCACCATCATACAGAGCCGGTGGGATGAGGTCAGTTCATACATTTTTTTAATCTACCTACTATGAGGTCAGTTCATACGTTTTTTTAATCTACCTACTATGAGGTCAGTTCACTATGAGGTCAGTTCATACATTTTTTTAATCTACCTACTATGAGGTCAGTTCATATATTTTTTTAAGTACGCCTCAAGGGTACAGTCAAGGTATTATTATTAAATATAGATGCAAACAAAGCGACAAAAATATTTAATGTTAGTTAGTAAGTAAGTTTATTTGCAAATAATAAGTAGCTACATTAGTATCTTAGGCGGTAGGTGATATTTGGTTGCTTAGGGCCGGGTGCATCAAACCATCTGTCATCGTTAAAGCGTTCGTTAAATTTTATTATATGGGAAGTTCCATAGACGTCTGCTGCGTGACGATGATGTTTCTGTCAAATGTGGTTGATGCAACTGGCCATATGAGTGTCGTAAACCGACTGTGTTCGTTCTACCCCTTAATTGTCTTGTCAATGAAGCAAATGGTTTATGGTTAATAGAACATTTAAATATGCAATCATAAAGATCAGGGGGCCGATTTTTGAGTCTCACGGCGTTCGAATTCAGAAAATTGTCACTGAAAATAATAGGCAATTCACCGTTTTCAACCGGTATTTTAGTGACAGTGAGACTCAAAAATCGGCCCCCTGTGCGGAAAGAGAAGTATTAAAATGACATGTTTAAGATCGAATATTTTCTACAACTATTTCCGCACAGAGTAGGAATTCCTGTCACCTTGATAAGTAAATCAGTATTGAATGCATTTCACTAACCTTACATTATCTTTTAATTATCAAATCCATTCTTATCACAAGATATAAACTGTCTTATGATATAACTTATGTTATTGTGTCGCAATTTGGTCAAACGTAACAGTTCTCAAATGGGCTAGTTTTTGTTGTAAAAGATGGGAGAAAATGTGAAAAGTAGGAAAAGCATGGTGTCGATAATGCCCGTTATAAGAATATTTAGCAGGGTTACTCCTGTGCAGGTAAAAAACTTTAACGTAACTACAGAGCACATTCTTTATATTGTTTTTGATGTAAAAATTCCAAGATTCCGTACTTTTTTCTTATAAATTTACATTTTTTCGTCATATTAATTATGAAAGATATAAACTGAAATAGATTCCATACACTAAAGAAAAAGCGGTCAAGCCCACTCGAACACGTCAGCCGCGTTAGCTGGAGACCCGGGTTCGATTCCCGGCTTCGCCACCAGTGGACTTGATCGCTTTTTCTTTAGTGTATGGTATCTATTTCAGTTTATAATTTATATATAGTAGTTTACTTTATTTATATAAAGATATACATGAGACCCAAAAACAAAATCCAAACTCAAGTTTGGTCACAAAAAATCATTAAAAAATGTCTGTTAAAACTAGAAAAGCTATTGAACGAAAAAATCCTCTATCTTGTGGAGCGTTAGGACTGAAAATATTATTTCAGATTTGGTAGAAGTCGTCTATACGGAGAGAAATAACCTTGCTGAAGCCTTCCTTCACTTTATGTTCAGTAGAAAACAGCTCATTATTTCGTTGTGTCTCAGACGGGCTAGCATAGTGTACCTACATACCCTCTTCGCGATTCCATACATCAAGCGCAACTTTAAGTATAGACAGTATAGACTCGCGCGCGCGAGCGCAAGTTATAATTGTTATAAACCGCCACGAAAGTGTTCAGAAAAAACTTCACGATTTGTGTCTTTAACAGGTGTGGCAATGGGCGATGCAGCGCGGCGGCAAGCTGGACGCGCACATGCAGAGCCTCAAAGACCTGGACTCTGTGCTGGAAGAGCTGCTGCAATGGCTCATGGGACTTGAGAATACCCTGCTTTGTAAGTACTCTTGTAGAATAACTACAGTAGGCCTAGCACATGATGGCCGCGAGAGTATGTCGCCGCGAGATAGATGACACGTCTTCTTCTAACTGTATTAATGACATAAGGACGGGTAGTCTATCTCGCGGCGACATACTCTCGCAGCCATCATGTGCTAGGCCTACTGCTGGATACTTTACGGCTGGATGTATGTACTGAGGCGGCAAGCTGGACGCGCATGCAGAGCCTCAAAGACCTGGATTCCGTGCTGGAAGAGCTGCTGCAATCGCTCATGGGACTCGAGAATATCCTGCTTTGTAAGTATTATACTGTTGAAAGATCTGGATATACTGTGGGAAGCTGGACGCACATGCAGAGTCTCAAAGACCTGGATTCCGTGCTGGAAGAGCTGCTGCAATCGCTCATGGGACCCGAGACTATCCTGCTTTGCAAGTATTATATTCTTGTAGAATAACTACAGCTGGATACATTACCGCTGGAAAGGACACTTCCCGAAGTTTGACAGCATTTCGGGGTCGAATCAAATTGTGTTGACAATTTTAACTATTTAGGGTTATCAAAAATCAAATAATTATCTTATCGTACGAAAAGGGATGTCATGTTAAACTAATCCTAATAATTGCTACGTAACAATACGAATGCGAGCCGGAATCGCCCGACAATGTCCGACTACCGGTATTCTGCTATTCTTGAAAAATTACTGGAACTGGATCCGCCACAGGACCACAGTATAATAAATAGTACAGTATGGCCACTTCCGCTCCCCGCTGAAAGTGCCGCCCACCCCTCTCGGTTACCTCACAGTTACCGCCTGTCAAAAACGCGAACAGTCGACCTGTCATATCTCACTAAATACAAGCATAGTACGCGTTCACCTACACGAGCTTAGACTGTGTGCTAGGAACAGTAGGAACGTGCGTCTTTCATATATTTGATCGCCAGTGTCCGAGGTGTGACAGGACTCTTAAGACTCCTTACTTCTTAAAGCTCCCAACTCTATGGCGCATTTTAATGCTATTTTATATAACCTATATTATGTATTAGAATTTATAGGCATTTTAGTGTTGATTTTGTAAAATTTGTCCTATACCTACCCAACAATTACACAGATCAACCTAGCCCCGAACTAAGCAAAGCTTGTACTATGGGTGCTAAGCGCCGATATACTTATAATTAATTACAACAAAATGTATTTTCCCGTAGCATTGGAAGCAGAGCCTCTGCCAGAATCCATCGAACTGCTGGAAGGCCTCATCGAAGACCACAAGGAGCTTATGGAGAACACGCAGAAGAGACAGAACGAGGTCGACCGCGTCTGCAAGGCTTACCAGGTACGTCGGAATATGGTGCTAAACTTGACGACAATTATCAATATACATACACCCTATTTTTACAAGCTTTTATTTTTGCCTTGTTAGTATGTTAGTTTGGGTCAAAACGTAGAAGCTAAATTTGACCCACTTCCCGGTTTCTGATTGAGCTGAAATTTTGCACACATATGTAAATTACGTGACAATGCAATGTTATGGTATCATGGAGCTGATCTGATGATGGAGCAGAAAGGTGGTCATAGGAACTCTGTTATGAAACGTCGTATCCCCATCGAGTAAGGGGTTTTTAGAAACGTCTCGGAGAGCAGTAGATGACTGTTGAAAGAAAGGCACAGTCGGCGATAAAAGCTTGTGCCAAAAAATGAAATTTTTGCAAAAAACTTATTAATAAATTCAATTAACTTTAAGGGATGGTTCTTTAGATCAATTACAATTAATTTCTCTAAGAAACTATCGTCTTAACTCTTACGGTTATCGAGTTATTACTAACAATTACTGAACACGTGTGTGACAGCATTTACCACTTCCCAATGTTGTTTGTTTTGACATGTGCCGTCAATTACTTGACACTAACTTGAATAATTATTATTCTTAAGGGTAATTAATTCATTTATTATGTATGAAAACGATGAAAAAATTTTTTTGCGAATTTAACTAAAACTGTTATAAATTTTAAAATAGGTACAGTCAACTAATTGGAACCCTTGGCCACTCTACAACCATGTCAAAATGACAAGCAGTAAGAGATTTCTTACAATCTGATTTATAACGTCACTGTGACAATGTTCTACAGTGGCCTAGGGTTCCAATTGGTTGACTAACATGCTAATGCCCCCATGGATTGCCCTTCTGTCACACTTATTGACAATTGAAAGTGGCATCTACTAGGGCACTGTCGAGTACCGGTACTCACTACATGCTGAAGTTAGGGACGGTATTTTTTACACGAGATTTGCTGTTCAACAAAATGTAATGTACAAACCATTTGCAGGTCAAAGCTCAGAGCCAAGGAAGGGAGTCGACACCACGCAAGGTGTCGGTGAAGTCGGCCGTCAAGGGTGCCCCTGGGTGCGTATACAACAGAATCTATCTAAGACCAATACTCCAGTGGACCGCCATTTTAGATTCCTTTTTTAAAAACATTATTTTAACTTGACAGTTTTCAGCTAAAGAACACATATTCGGTTGTTAATAAGATCGTGGGTGTCGTAACTGTCGTAGAAGTCGACTGTGGGAAATGGGTTCCGTTGTGTTGGCGATGGGCTGGCAACCTGACACTGAAACTGACAGTGCCTGCCTACCCTGTTTGTAAATACCTGATATCCGTACTAATATTATAAATGGGAAAGTGTCTGTGTCTGTTTGTTTGTCCGTCTTTCACGGCAAAACGGAGCGACGAATTGGCGTGGCTTTTAAGTGGAGATAGTTGAAGGGATGGAAAGTGACATAGGCTACTTTTTGTCTCTTTCTAACGCGAGCGAAGCCGCAGGCAGAAGCTAGTACACCATAAACCTGAGTTTATGTATGTATGGTAAAGTTGAGGCTTCATAGAAATAAGACCTTGTTAACAACTGAAGTACCCTTTTAGCTGAAATTGTACGAGTATGTAAAGCGAAAAAATTTTGCCACCTTTTAAAAACATTTCTATTTTTTTATTTCTATGTCCACTGGTGCTTTGATCACACGTGTATGTTTTTCTGTATTGTCCATTAAATTTATGTTCCATCATTTCATTTGTTTCGTCTCTTTCACGCTCGCACGCCATTGTGACGTCATTGCATGGTGTGTCGTTGTCCACACACACAACGTCTCGGCATGGTGTATCTCGTTGTCTCGTCTACACACACACAGACGCGGTTCGCAGCACGATTTGAACCGAGAGCGATCGGTGTCGCCCGACTATTACGGATCGAGGCGGTACAGGTGTGTTTTTTTTTATTTTACCCTCCTTTTTTGTGTAAAACTTCCGTTTTTAATTTTCTTGATTTATGTGATTTCCATTTGACTATTTTTTATTAAATTTTTAATTTTCACATTCTTTGTTTCCCTGTATAGAGTCAGTACAAAGTTGGCAATGATTTTGACAGCCTCTTCGGTGCAAATCCATACCAATATAAATGGGGAGGTGTGTTTGTCTGTTTGTTTGTCCGTCTTTCACGGCAAAACGGAGACGAATTAAGGTGATTTTTTAAGTGGAGATAGTTGAAGGGATGGAGAGTGACATAGGCTACTTTTTGTCTCTTTGTAACGCGAGCGAAGCCGCGTTTAAAAGCTAGTATTATTTTGAACGTCGAAACTTCGAAATTTTGACGTTTACTTAACCCTTGCTAAGGCGGAGCTGTCAAAATTGCCAACTTATCTTCGACTGACTATAACTTACAATTTGTAAACTACACTATTTGAGTTCCTTTTTCTCTTGTTTTAAATTTCCCGTTTTTTATGAGCTTATCTTTAAATTTGTTGTATTGTGATTTTTCATGGTGTAAATAACACTCATTTGCCTTATTCATGATTTCCAAATCAGAAAATGACATGGGGGCCGATTTTTGAATCTCACGGCGTTCGAATTCAGAAAATTGTCACTGAAAATAGTAGGCAATTTCGGTGACAATTTTCTGAATTCGAACGCCGTGAGATTCAAAAATCGGCCCCCTGATATTAAACACCGTATTATACTACGCGCTATGACTACGCGCCATCTTGCGGAATTTTATTAGAACTATTTTCTTCATACTAAGCTGAACTGTCATCCCATACATCAGAATAACAGCGCCCTCCTGACAATAGTCATATATTTCTGGTCAAGCTTTTGCCAGAAAGATTGTACCATTGTCCTAAATGGTCACAGGTTCGAGTCTTACCAGAAGCGTATTTTTTCCATTTTTCCTTGAAAAAAAACTATAATGTCATGTCATTATCTGAGTTGGAATAACCACCTAACGTCGTCTCGCTTTAACACACATAAATGTCGCTTTTTGTCTCACCTCGCCACGCTGGGGCAGGTCCAGGATTCACCCGCGAAGTAGGAGAGGAAGGTTTGATTTCTTTTATTATTTTTTTGTGTGTATTTTGTCTTTGAATGGCTTTTGTAGTTTGATTTTCATTATGGCAATACAAAAAAAAATTCTTATGTAATTCTTTTATTTTTTATTTGGTTGGTTTAATGCAGCCGATTTAAATTTAAGTATTCTTTTTTTTTACGTAATTTATTTTTGAGTTTTCTTTAAATCAATATGTTTTCTTTTAAACAATATAAATTGAGCTACCTCTTTCATCTCCATTGGGTGATATTTCCATATGTCTAATATATTCACGTACCTAGACATATATTCCAAGTTTCAAACTTGTTTACAGATGTAATGCGAAAAGGGTTTCCTTCGTATTTCTCCGGAAACGTTCGTATTTTTCCGGAAACGTTCGTATTTGTCCGGAAACGTTTGTATTTCTCCGGAAACGTTCGTATTTGTCATGCTAGTTCAAACAATGTCAGTAGATCTTGTACTGAGACTGACTGAAATAGCATGACCCGTTCGTACATTTCCGTAACAATACGAAGGCAATTCTTTTCGCACCACATCTGTAGATCTGTAGTCCAGTTCATGCATTTTGGGTAATGTTTGCTTGTTTCATTGGTTGTTGTAGAAATAATGCTTATTTTCATTGGTTGGGGCTCATTGCATGGTTAAACGAAGCTGTCTATCTATCAAAAAAACTTAAAAATAAATGACTGTTTAAACAAAACAAAATCTAACATTAAAATAAACACATTTCAATACTTTACACACGGTAATGGATTCGTAAAATAACACAAACTGACTAACCCGTCACGCCACGCCACTCACGTCACGACTAACTGTAACCGTCGTCCTAACATGCATCCACTGTTACCTGTTTTGTACCTTATTGGAGCCCTTTTATCGATTATTATAATCATTAATACATTTATTTTATCCTTAAGTATGTCTGATAATGAGAAATGCCAGAGAAAATTCGAAATTGGTAAAGAAGTGATAAAAATACAGACATACAAATACATTTGGCCAGTAATTGGTTAAGATTATTTAAAAAAAGAACCTCTGGTGTTTCGGGTGTCCATGGGCGGCGGTGATCGCTTACCATCAGGCGACCTGTCTGCTCGTTTGCCTCCTATCACATTAAAAAAAAAAAGAATTTGGTCGTAATTCTTCCGAGATTGGTTCTTACTCAAGCATAGTTCATTGATACGTTATTCTATTTCCCCACAACACTATGCCATACTATAACATGGCATGTGCATATCCAGAGTACGATATATATATATTTAATAATGGCATCTACATACCAGTAGTAAAAACGTTATATTCTGAAATAAAATCAATACACTAAGAAAAAGTAGTCGAATAGTTGCTCGCGGCTAGAATAAAACCAGCGTTCACTGTTATCACGGCAGGAGCCTAAGCCAATCGGCCACATGGGACTCAGGTCGATTATTTAAGTACATTCATTTGACTTTGACTCATCCTTAAATAGAACAGTACCTATGGTTCGACCTTGAATTCTAACCGAATCAATCCAGGTTTCATACTAGCATAAGAGATGGCGCTGCCAATCACATAATATTCGATAAAGGCCCAACAAGGTACACCGTCAGGGTTGTGTGTGATAAGTTTTGTGAATTGTGCGTGTGCTGCAGTCGCGTGAGCCCGGGCCGCGAGACTCCCGACCGCAACCTGCCGCACTACGGACCCAGGTTCCCGCCGAGGGGCAGGTAAGACATACACACACACACACACACACACACACACACACATAATAATAACACACACTACGAATAAGTGAAGCGTATTTACCACAGATTTCATATATACCATAGATTGATCAATCAATCAAATTGATTATTTGATTGATTGAGCAAACCCATCTATACTTAGCGTGTCAAACGAAAGTCAATTCCACTGAGTTGTCCGTCTTTAACTCACAGCTTACAGCGTAATTTTTACAAGTTGAAGTCAAGAAAAACACAAAAAAATGCCTCGTTACGTTATATTTAATTGCAACAACACAAAAATTATAAACACTCAAGGGCCTGAGACATATTATTTCTAATCGGCTCGGCCCCTATACAAATAGATGGAGTTGTTTCTTCTATCTAAATATAGTTCTGTGGTATTTACAGTAACACACAAAGACAAGAACAAGAAAAACAGATATACTTACTGAAATATCAACTGAAAATTCAGTGTATGAAAAAGTTTTCAACAGCGCGAGGTTTCAAGTGGCGTAAGATTTCAATTTAGGTACCGCTGTTTTGTTGCCGGGAAGTTCATAATTTCATTAAAAAACTGGGACTCAAAAGTTAGTGTGTCAAACCTTGAAAAAATCTCAAATAACCTTTCTATAATATAACGTCTAACACATTCAAAATACCAATTGACAAAAATTCCAATCGTACTGCATAACTAAGACGATGAAAATCTCTACAAGTAATTTATTCAAAGCTTTTGGGTAAATCTGATCATGCCATTTGATAAGTACTTGCTTGGGTTTTATCATGTACCTAATCATGTGTGCGCTCGCTGCAATACGTTTTAAGTTCAGCATTTTTGCTTTTTTTGTATTAAGTAGATATATTTTGCTTTTAAATTTGATATATCATTATTAATAGCCAAGTTATTTGCAATTCCGAGTGCTGGTTATCAGATCTCTGTAAGCCTAAACGAAATGCCTATAGATTGAGCCCTAAAAGAAGTGAACATATTGCAGACATTGTAGTCTCTCGCACTTAGTATTCAAATTACAATGCTTCTAATAAAAATCAGAAAAAAAATATTAACTCAGTATTACAGTTGCACTTTTACGCTCGTGAATCAAGTTGACAAATAAGTCACCCTTCCAGTTAATCTAAAGCGACTTTTACACATGCAGCAAGGGCGCCGAGCCGGAATTCCGCTCACCGCGCGTCCGCCAACTGTGGGACAAATGGCGCACCGTCTGGCTTCTGGCGTGGGAGCGTCAGCGCCGCCTGCACGAGCGCCTAGCGCACCTCAAAGAGCTGCAGCGCGTGTCCAACTTCAGCTGGGACGACTGGAGGAAGCGGGTACGTCACTAGTGTAGTCTCTAGAACAACTGTGGGACAAATGGCGCACCGTCTGGCTTCTGGCGTGGGAGCGTCAGCGCCGCCTGCACGAGCGCCTGGCGCACCTCAAGGAGCTGCAGCGCGTGTCCAACTTCAGCTGGGACGACTGGAGGAAGCGGGTACGTCACTACTGTCTCTAAAACAATACAGCTAGGGGATAAGTGGCGCACGGTGTGGCTTGGGAGCGTCAGAACAAGAACAGAACCGTCTCTAGAACAATACGTCAGTTATTGAGTTGGGGATTGGGTGCCTCGCGCACCTCAATGAATTAGAGAGGGGATTAAGAAGATGCCATGACAAGACACAGAACTTTATACTGAACTGTCACCGCATACATCAAAATAACAGCGCCCTCTTGGCAATAGTCATATATTTCTGGTTAGGCTTTTTATATCTAGGTTTGGTTAATTACGAGTGTAAATAGTTATTTGTTTTACAAGGGGGCAAAGTTGTTGTTTAACCGCACGTGCCAATATTGAAGCCCGAGGAAGCGAAAGATTCCAATATTCGCGAGCGTAGCGAGTGGTTCAAAAAGTTGATTCTTGAGCGTTGCGAGGCACGAAGGTTAAAGAAACTTTGCCGACGAGTGAAACACAAAATTTTTCATCACACCAACACGAACAAAATACTGACTATAAAACATCAAACTAAATCAAATCTATCAATTTGTTCAATATTTATAATTCAAAATCATCATTTATAGGTTATTTCTACCAGCCAGCTCAAGATATGAAGTTATAATTTGTATGAATTTACTTTGCACTCTTGTGGATATAATGCAATTTTGCTATCTATTTTCGAATAGCAAAGTAAGCCTTTATCAGTTGGTGTGGTGAAAATATCATCTTTCAGCTGCTTGACAAAATTGTAAATCTAAACGTGTCATATTAAAGTAAATCTTTCTCCGCAGTTCCTGAAGTTCATGAACCACAAAAAGTCCCGTCTGACGGACCTGTTCCGCAAGATGGACAAGGACAACAACGGGCTGATCCCGCGCAACGAGTTCATCGACGGAATCATCAACACAAGTAAGTGACACCACAGTTGAACCACTAGTCCCGCCTGGCGGGTGCTTCGCAAGACAGACAAGGACAACGGGCTGATCCCGCGCAACGAGTTCATCGACGGAATCATCAACACCAGTACGTACCACTAGTATCATTTGAACTTCAGCTTAAGTTTGAATATTTTTTAAACTCATACTTCAAAAGTTAGAGGGGGGTGGAGGCAATTTTTTTAACTTTTGGAGCGATTATTTCCGAAAATATTAACAATATCAAAAAATTATTTGCGTAAACCCCTATTCATTTTTCAATACCTATCCAACAATATATCACACGTTAGGATTTAAATGAAAAAAAAATCACTCCCCACTTTACGTGTAGGGGCCCTAATAAAACATTTTTTTCCACATTTTATTTTTGCACTTTGCCGGCGAGATTGATACTGGCACCAAATTTCAGCTTTCTAGTGCTAACGGTCATAGATTATCCGCGGACGGACGGACGGACAGACAGACATGGCGAAACTATAAGGGTTCCTAGTTGACTACGGAACCCTAAAAAACAGATGATTCAAAATAATCTTTTTACTTGACAAAAGCTACCCCGCTATTTGTTCACTCGACTGATAACTTCCAACAATTCGTCTGCAAACTTATCTTCGTTGCCACAATAGGGAAGTGACTACATGATTGTTATTTGTTGTACAGAATTCGACACTTCCCGGCTGGAGATGGGCGCCGTGGCCGATCTGTTCGACAGGAACGGCAGCGGGCTCATCGACTGGGAGGAGTTCATCGCGGCGCTGCGACCCGACTGGGTAAGAGACTCGTGCACATTCTACTATTAATGGTTATTTGTTTTACAAGGGGGGAAAGTAGTTGTTTAACCGCACGTGCCAATATTTATACCCGAGCAGGCGAAAGATTCCAATATTGAACCGCGAGCTTAGCGAGTGGAATCTTGAGCGTTGCGAGGGTTTCAAGGCACGAAGGTTAAACAAACTGCCACCGACTGAAAAACAAAATTTTTCACCTTCCACACCAACACGAACAAAATACTGTCTATAGAACATCAAACTAAATCAAATCCATCGATTTATTCAATACAGGATGTAACATTAATGCCGGTGATCCATTTAAGAGCATAACCGGTATCGAATAGCGGTTACGAATACCACTTCCTTTTTTTAAAATAAACACCATGAAAATTAAATTATCTTCGGCAATTATGTTACATAGTGTATTTATGATTCAAAATCATAATTTATAGGTAAATTCTATCTATTCTATTCTATCTAGCTTAAGGTATCAAGTTAAAATTTGTATGAAATTACTTTGCACTCTTGTGGATAGAATGCAATTTTGCTATCTGTTAATTTTTGAATAGCAAAGCGTTTACCCGTTGGTGTGGTGAAAAGTTATTTATTTATCATAAGACGTGTAATTAGAACCGTGAGCACATAACTTTTCACAAATAAACCATAAAACACGCTGCATATACCATTTCAATGGCCAGATACTATATACGCTACAGTCTACGTAGCCCCAGAACACAATGCCATACCGCAACCAGGAATGTGCATAGTCTTAGTGTAAGTTATGCATTCGACTTCCGCGCTATAAAAACTTCGATGACTATTCATATATAAGAAAGAAACCATAAGTTTGTACTGAAAATGTCTTAAACGCGTCCTTGCTTTACCAAACGCGTGCGTGGATATTTCAAGCGGGTATTTATTAGGCCATGATTTAAAAATAGTCAAATGGAGGGTACATTAGCCCATAAAATGACACATGTGATTAAAAAAAACACTATTGCAGTATTTAAAGTGTCGCACTCACATAATGACGTAGGATTTTTTAGTTTCACATCTAAAATCTAGATTGAAGTTATCAACCGATCCCGTGCTATCTAATCTCTCAGAGCGCATCGATCTCAGTTCGATGCCACAGTGCGGTCACAGCTAATGCTAGTTCTATGACATCTGATACTTTGTGCTGTTTATGATTATTTAAATACTACGTAAGTAGCCTTACAAGTACCTACACTAACCCGCGCGTGTATTTTTAGACATACGAACTCGGGAAATTTAAAAGTTCTTCATAAAATAATGCTCCTTAGAAAGTAGTGATTAGCATATATTTTAGTATTTCACACATAACATTTTTATGAAGCACTTTTTACTTCGGGCTTGAAAATCGATTAAAGTGACCATTTTCATTCAAATGGGTACTCATATCAGCCCCTCTAGCACAACTTGCCTTGTCGCGCGCGAGTCCATACTTGAAGTCGCGCTTGATGTATGGACTCGCGCGCGACAAGGCAAGTTGTGCTAAAGGGTCAGTTGTCAATAAAGCGTTGAAAACATCACAAATGATTTTTTCTCAAACACTGTTTCACGTAGATATTAAAATTTAGCAAAGTATTAGCTACCACCTCTATCTCATGTGTATGAGTCAAATTAACTTAGTTAACGTCTTAACTATAAAACCAGCGTGAGACTCAAACATTTACAATATTTTAAGCGGGTAAAACATGAGTAACCAACCTGCTTAAGATTTTGTAAATTTATTTAACGTCATATTTGATGAGTAATTCCCGAAAAGTTTGTACATTTGGATCTCGTCTCCGATTTTGATAAAAATTGGTAGGCTGATAGAGTCCATGATTCTGAGCAAGATTTCCCAAAATGTCCCAGGTAGTTTGTATGAAACCTTCCTTTTTTGTTACCAGATTTCTATACATTTTCGGTAACAAAAAAGGAAAGTTTCATACAAACTGCTTGGGACATTTTGGGAAACCTAGTGGATCATGTTCAGCATCATGGACTCTATCATCCTACCAATTTTTATCAAAATCAGAGACGTGATCCAAATGTACAAACTTTTCGGGAATTGCTGTGATAAGTAGGTACTATTAAATCCTGTGAACATCGTATCTAAGTTACGCATTGTTGGCAGGTGGAGCGCCGCGGGCCGCCGACAGACGCCGACAAGATCCACGACGAGGTGAAGCGGCTGGTGATGCTCTGCACGTGTCGACAAAAGTTCCGCGTGTTCCAGGTCGGCGAGGGGAAATACCGGGTAAGTGTACCATGCTTGACTATAGTCAATACCGGGTAAGTGACTTCACATCGCTGACCAGGTAAGTGACTTTACCCTTGTTAGTTCTACCGCCTGTTTTGAAGCGGCGGGTGATACTGTAGGGTTAGTCGGATAGAGTGGAGGTAGACCTCCGTGAGCTCGGCCTAGGTGAAAGCTGCGATACCGCTCAAGACCGAATGTCTTCTTAATCCATGGGTTTGGCAACTGTCAAAGGCGTCATCATAGCTTGCCCTGTCTCAAGTTTTGTTTTACGATATGTGGTTTGAGGTGCTAAAAATCCGTGACAATACGTTCCGGAAAAAACAAGAACTTGACATAATTCTAGGGATTGACAAAGCATGCTTTGGCGCAATCTTTAAAAATGTACCTACCAACCAAACCCCAATACTAAAGTGTTTTGCCGTAAGCTTTAGTCTTATCCTTTCTACCTTGCTTAACACTACAAAATTATGAATATAATTAATTGTGGAAATAGTCCGACCATTGTGGACGAAAATACAGGACTAATATAGGTACCTACCAACAACATTGCTTGGTGTACCAACACTAACTTGTAGGTTTGTGTAGTACATGTACCAATAGTACAAAAGACACGATTTCCTGCACTGTACTAGACCGAACGACTCCCAAATGATTCTGCTTTCTAGTACATTTAGTAATTGCACTCACACCCGCGCAACTGGATGGGAGCGAAGAGCCGAGCCGAGGAGTGACAATGACAGCAAAGCGATCCGTGTGATCCGACAGCAACCGAATTGGAACCGACTGATTCGGACCGAGAGCGCACGAAAACGGCCAATCACAGCTCTCGGCTAGTACGAGCGAGCGTTACGGTACGCCATAATATATGCACAATTTGTCTTTCGCTCTCTCGGTGTACTACTGTACTAAATGTCCTAAAAGAACGAACTAGTACACTTCGGAGATCGTACTAGTTGGGAGCGATCTTTGCAGTGAACAGGCACTAACTTGATGAATTTGTTACAGTTCGGCGACTCCCAAAAGCTGCGCCTGGTCCGCATCCTGCGCTCGACCGTGATGGTCCGCGTGGGGGGCGGCTGGGTGGCGCTCGACGAGTTCCTCGTCAAGAACGACCCCTGCAGAGGTACGTACCCGCCCCGCAGGGGGAGAGCCACAGGATAAGACCAGTGGCCCGTTTCTCGAAAGGTACAAGCCTTGTATTACAAGTGTGTTTCCATGACAACCCATACGATTTGACAGTTCGCGCACTTGTAATACAAGGCTTATACCTTTCGAGAAACGGGCCCCAGCAGGGACATGATGCTTGCAATTTTTTACCACTTATCAACGTGTAGAAGTTACATATTGTAAATAGTTTTAAGACCATTTTTGTAAAGTCACTCATCCTCCTCCTTGGGTTATTTGCCAAGGCTCATGGGAGCCTGGGGTCCGCTTTGACAACTAATCCCAAGAGTTTTTACAAAAGCGACTACCATAATAACCCGAAGGGTATACTAGACCTTATTGGAATTAGTCCGGTTTCCTCACGATAGTCACGATGTTTTCCTTCACCGAAAAGCGACTGGCAAATATCAAATGACATTTCGCACATAAAATCCGAAAAACTTATTGGTGCGAGCCGGGGTTCGAACCCGCGACCTCCGGAACAAAAGTCGCACGTATTTACCGCTAGGCTACCAGCGCTATTTTATTTTTGAAGCCACTATTGACAAATAAATCCATTCATTCATAAGACACCTGTCACTGACATCAGTGACGGATGCTGTATCCACGTGGATAAGTGATAAAATTGCAAGCATCATAGGCCTGCAGTAGTAACTTTTCTAACGAACGTACGCCGCGCGGTATGTATGTGTGCGTACCTTGTACGTACGCAACACATCTAAGCGGATGAGAACGATTCATTCTCATTCACTTGAAAATGTTGCGGACGTACCCGATAAATAAATAAATATTATAGGACATTCTTACACAGATTGACTGAGGCCCACGGTAAGCTCAAGAAGGCTTGTGTTGTGGGTACTCAGACAACGATATATTTAATATATAAATACTTACATACATAGAAAACATCCATGACTCAGGAACAAATATCTGTGCTCATCTGCTCATCACACAAATAAATGCCCTTACCGGGATTCGAACCCGGGACCGCGGCGCAGTCGGTAGTGACCCTGCCTGCTGCGCCGCGGTCCCGGGTTCGAATCCCGGTAAGGGCATTTATTTGTGTGATGAGCAGATGCACAGGCAGGGTCACTACCGACTGCGCCAGACCGGTCGTCACAGATACAGACCCGATGCGTATACAGATTAGATTACAGACATACCGCGCGCCTACTTTTGTTATTTAGAAGAGTTATTACTAGTCTTACTGTGGTAGAGGTGGTTTACCGCGAGCCATCTCGTTATAGGCATAAAAAAATACACATAACTCACTTTTATTTATCGTCGCCCTATTTTGAAAATATTAATAACTAACAATATTATAATTTATAATGGAATACTGAAGTGAAAGGCAACGATAAGCAGAAGTGATGTTCTTATACTTCTTATATTATTTAAGATATGAATAATCAATATTTTTCGAGATTTACAGTAACCAAAGGTTTCATCAGGTACCTCTCAAAAAAATTCTTGACGCATTTCTACTTATTTATTAGTATGTCCACTAACCGGGGATTGTCCTTTGGTGCACTATCATAGTGCATACAGGGATAATCGCCGGTGTCACATGACCTTTAAAGTAAATTGTCTACTTAAAAGGGGCCTCTATGTGTTGGCTTCGGCCCCATTTCTGTTTACTTATTAGTTATTATTAAAATTCTAATATCATGTCAAGAAAATTTATTTGAGACAATGACATATATTTCCAATATTTACTTAATTTTTGCGGGCTAGTTAGTTAGGGTTTTATTTAAAAGAAACTTAATTGAGTAAATATAAATCTGGCAAATCATTTCCATCCGTAAAGATAAAAAAAATTGTGTCATTTTTATCCGCATTTGGGTACATAGAGGTACTTAAATGGTTGGCCATGTATTCTCCTAACTAACGAGCCTAACTCTAACTTTCTTTAAACATTGTAACATATACAGTTCTCCATTTTTATACAGAATACAATCTGTACATGTTACAATCATTAAACAGTTATATTATGATTATATTTTACTGGCTCTTCCGTGTGTATTTAATTAATTCTGTATCAAACACGCGAAGGGCTGGTATTGGAATACTTATGGTTATATTCAAAGTGTCAATCCAAGTATCGGGAAAATAATACTTGTGTTTAACCCCTAACAAGGGAACTAACTGTGACGTCTAATATCATAGGGCACGGGCTAATATTTTCAAACGAAAATACTCGCCCGGTTTGCAGAAATAACAAAATAACTACAATAATTAATTAATTTTTATTGTTAACTTCTAACCGCTTACAAAATCGGAGTTACGATTACGACTACACATAAAAAATACGTTTCATTACACTTAGTACACCTATCCTAATTATCCAGGCAAATTAATAAATAGTACGTATCTTATTATCTCTTTTAAAATACACAATAGAAGAGGTACAAAATATTGGCATTATTAACGCAAAATCTTTCCAAAACATGTCAGCAAAAAGGAATTTTAATAAAATAATACTGTTACGATACTTAGAATTAACATTAGAAAAATGATAAAAAAACTATCACAGAAAAATTTAAGTAACAATATTAGTTTCTACGCAGACGAAATTGGATAAATTTGGAAGCACGGCGCGAACCAAGGTCACAGAACCAGTTTAGCCTAAACAAGACGATCTTATTTAGACAGACATTCTTTATGACTAATACACAGGTCAGATACCAAAATACATGCATTAAACTAACAGCTACGAGATTTTATTATACTTAACTAACTTCACAACAAAACTTGTAGAAAAAATAATGTCATAAACCTTAACACTATATGGCGTGTTAATATTGAACCACAAACTATGGAATACAAAGATACCAGCTATTTCCTACGGCAAGATAAACATTTCTAAATATGGTCTACACTTCCTTCTAAACATTTGAGTACAAAATTTGTTCAGATAATACTGCTGTTTTCCAAAATCATGCATGTCAATACTTTAGTCAACATTAGGCTTTCTAATGAAAGAGGTGAGAGAGGATATCTCGCTGGTCACACCCTCACTTGGCAAACGGCTGAACTCTATCTCCTCACTCAAGTTTTGTGTGTCAGA
Source organism: Leguminivora glycinivorella (assembly GCF_023078275.1). Taxonomy (NCBI): domain Eukaryota; kingdom Metazoa; phylum Arthropoda; class Insecta; order Lepidoptera; family Tortricidae; genus Leguminivora; species Leguminivora glycinivorella. The sequence goes on from NW_025952833.1 coordinate 43,506, forward strand.
AGTATTTTCAGCAGCCGGCCAACGCTTGTGGCTCGGTGCGTACAGAACAAGCAGGGAAAAGATGTATATGTTCCACATTCCGTACACGCCAGTAAAGAATGCAGAAGTATATTCTAACTCGATGTTCTCATCCCACTTCCACTGCCCCTCTGCCACCTGTCCGAGTATAAATCCAATGACAGTGAGAGCAGCACAGAGCAGGGTGGCCAACATCAGAAACTTGAACCGGTAGATGATTCCCTCGTAGTGCAAACGTCTAACCGAGCTCATTGTGGGTAAAGATTGTCGCTTGTGGGAAATGTTTACAAAAACCTGCCAAATCATATAGCACAAGAAGAGAAAATACACTCCAGTAGATATCCCAGCGAGTATTATGAAGGTCAAAGCAAGATTTGTTCCCAAATCTGTAACCCAGATGGAGTAAAATGGATTTCTCAGTTGTACTCCTCGCTCGCACATGTCAAAGATGAATAGAGATATGCAACCCATTGCTACAGCACTTAAATGACGCCAGTACTGCTTGAGCGAGCTTTGGGTCGATGCATCCTGTATTAACATGTGTTCACCAGCAAATACAAGCCAAAATGAAAACAGCATTGCATAAAAGACGCCTTGTCTAATGTCTCCTAGCAACAGCATAAATGGCAAGTCGAAATGTAATGTAAAATATTCAAGAGGCATGTTGAGTAGGCAGAGGGATATACCCAAACTCAGCAGCATTTTCTCTAAGAGTACTGGCTTCCGTTGTAATATGTGAACTCTCCTCCAGAACCAGGCAATAATAGCAATGATGCAGGGGAAAAACACTGTTTTCAGAGACACCCAGACTTTTGTGAAGCCCCCATTTTGATTTATAACGGTCAACCACATGTCTTGTACATGGCCGATGTGCGCATTCATTTCCGGAGTGTCCACCGGCAGCCTGATGTTAAGTAGATAGAAGTCATGGAACAAAGAACCCAATTCGAATAAAGGCAAAGCAGAACAGTTGTACAAATATTCCTCAGATTTCACTGCAATATCACAGTCCAAGTGGCGCTTTTCGACAGATTGTGTGTACAATTTCCACTCGTCCTCGGGATCCCCTTTGTTTCTGTACGCCAGTCGCGCGTCGATCGTCATCAAACTCCGCGGCTGCACCTCCATCGCCGAATGATACCGTATATCCACCTGCAGCACTCCAATCAAGTTCTGTTGCCATCTAGAGAAGTCTAGAATTCTATTCTCGCGCGGCATCGGCATTTGAAATGCGAACACAATGTCGTTCTCCGTGTAGTCTAGATGCGTCCCGGTTATCTCTATCTTGGTACAGGCGCCTTTTCCTCTGTTGTAAAACCATTTCGTCGTGTCATTTTTAACCGTCAAAGTATCCTTACATACGGTTCCGAGAATGGTTTGGGCGTTTGCGGGAAGGGGTGCGACCAATCCACCGATTAGGAAACATGTTAACTGGCACAACAATAGAAATGTAACTAGAATGGCGAGTTTTCGACCACTCAAGTTCTCAATTATAGTACCCGTCATCTTGTGGGCGGTCAAATCGAGAAACACATTAAATTAAAACACTGAGTCACAGTAAAATCGACCGGCCGCGCGTTCCATTGTCTTTGTGATGAAAAGGCAAGCGGCACCGACTACTGTCCGACCGAAGCTTTGAGTTTGACATGCGCAGTGAACGGGGATACCAGCCTAAAAAAAATAACGACCGTTATAACGTTATCGAGTAAACGTTAATAATGCCTTAAATACAAAATAGTTTAAAACATCGTTTGTAAAAAGTAACATAACTTTTTCTATTGTTTAAAAGAAATAGTTTCGCGATTGCAAACCACTTTCATATCCATCGTTAGCACACGTTATTTACACATAGCAGCGTAAGCTAGTACCACAATTGCTAAAATGAAAATACATTCGCAAAAAAATATTGTTGTTGACTTGCTACTAATTTACTAATGCGTTCTCGCTTTCACCCTTCCGATTCCCATCGTCCCTAAAAATTATACATTTTGTTTGTATTGTTTATATTGCGTTAAAATCCCTCTGGAACCCATTACATAAGTAGTATCGTTAGTGCTACCGCTGCCTGACCCGAGCAAGCCGGAGCAGCATGAAGCTTGTTGCCCGCTCGGTAAGAATCGTGGCCTGCTTTCGGAGTTCATTCATCAAAAACTTTTCACTCTGCTTTATTTACACTGAAATAAATGAAAACTCCATTGCAGGTCGTTGGCCGTTCTAAATGCTTTATTTATTTAAATTTTAGTGTCGCGTTAAATTTAGCAATAATGTGTAAATTGTCAATGTCTCAATAACGCTTTTAGTAGTTTCACTACAATTATTTGAATTAATCGTGTAGTATGCTTTTGTAATCATGTACTTATAAACATCCAAATTTTATCATGGCTTTGGTATTGATGTATAAATTGTGTTGTATAAATAAAATACATTGCTTAGATTCACTAACAGCATGTTATGATTTTAATTTGCCTAAGGTTTTATTCGTAGCCAATGTGTGTATAAGCCAAGTGCAAGATAAAACGTTACATTATTCACTGAAATGTAAATAATACACTAGTTTTTCTACACCTTGCCAAATGCAGTTACATTATTTCATTATTCTATTTAGTGAACATTGCTGTATTTAAGTGATCCTCTTTGTATTTAGAAAAATAACGTCAAAAGCTGAAATCTTGCGCTTGATTTATATTCGATGCATAACTTGGTGAAAGTGATGACTAATGGTATTTTTGAATTCCTATCCCTAATTGCACACTATTTAAAATATCATCCTGATTTTTTACGATTAATTTTGTTTTGTTTTGACGTGTTCTGATTTTTGTTGTTTTTTTCCTCACTTCCATTGCACGCTGTCCTGTTTTCTTAACACTTTTTGGTGTTATTTTTCACCTACCCTTTAACCGAACGGTTTTCTTTGAACCTTGTCCTTTCCCTACCTTTGATATCCCGCGCACCGGACGCCGCATGCAGCCAAGGGACGTACAAACATCGAACTGAGGGAACAGTTCATTCTGGCCGATGGAGTCTCGCAGAGCATGGCCGCGTTCCGACCGCGTACGCCTCGCTCAAACACAAACACCCCTCCGTCCACCGGACCCATCACCAAGGTAAGCAGCTAGAAACAGCTATTATTACAAATAATTTCTTATTTTCAACAGGAATTCATTTTAGTTATAATTTGCACACATACTACATAAAACGCACCGTAGTTACTGGAGGGAGCAATCGGTTTGGGATATACAATGTTTCGCTTCTTTTGCTGCCCCTTGCACATGGATGGACACATCCATATGCAAGGGCCCGTGAATACCGCATGTGTTGAGCTCGTAGTGTTTGGTCGTATTGCATTAGTGTGATCAAGCTATGCATTGAAGCACAGGCTCGTGTAGTTTTTGGTGTTGTTTGTTAGCATATCATTGGATCCACTGCATTGGAGAGGTGGCACGTCAGCGCATTTGGATGTTATGGTAACGTATTTCGTCCCCCTTCCTGCTCGTTCCCATCACACCCGCATTTCGTGAAATCGCGCGTCGTCTATTAAGCGTGTGGACTAATCGTAACAAAGTTTTCTAAAAACGTCGTAAGCGTACGGTTTTCGTCGAAGCGATTGGCACTATGAAGGCAAAAATTGATTTGTTTTGTAACGGATCTCTTTCTCTTCGTAATGTTTTGCTCGGTTTTGCATTGGTGCGTTTAGCCGAGGAGTTTTTGGAGCAGCTGAAGCCCATATTTGAGGCATTAAGGCAGCGAGAAGAGCTTCCGTGTTCGTACCCACTGCACGTCGGTTCCACGCACGGCACAAAGCAGGCCTTCATATACGGCCACTCAAGATCTCAGGGCTCGACGACTCCGGGCGCGCATCACTACACGCATCACCACGGCTACCAACCCTCTCCAGGATACCACTGGGTAATAAATATATAGGCCTCGTTATAGTGCCGCGGTTGATTTTGCACCCTTGACATCATTCAGTTTGCAGCTGTATTTTTGTTTATTTGTCTTTTGTGTAAGTCCAATGTCAATGTTTACTGGTAATGAGATTGGCGACCTCCTATGTGATAGTCATTATAGCTTAGCATGACAATATTAAACAGTGATATTACTTAATTGATATCAACCTCAAACATAATGTAAAATAATATATACATGTACCTACCTTACCTACGATGCCAGTTTATATTAACATTAACATGATCCAAATGAACTTGTACTCTTAAATTTGATTGTGTTCACTAATGGCATGTACAATGTTGCGGATGAGAGATGAACGCATACGTAATTACGTATAAAATATACTTTGCACATCATCTTAAAACCGCGTAGTAAAGAACAGTATTTTCAAATCGATGTAATGTTTAGGTGCGCGAACGAACGGCGCGCTCGGTGCCTATGTCAGGCGGCGTTCAAGGGCGTGCTTCACGTTCATCACTGAGCGCTGGAACGCCAGACTCCCTGAGCGATAACGAAGCTGCCAGCGGACTCGGGGCAAGATATAAGAAGCCTAGTGTGCCAAGGTAATTTCTATAATTGTATAATAGAGAATGCATTGAGTGCTTTAATTGATATATTTACGACGATACTAAATATGTGATTGTTTTTAGATCGACATTGACGCCTGGAGGTTCACGGCCTGGTTCCAGACCGGGATCAAGGACAGGCTCCAAGCCTCCTTCGAGACATGGGTCTAACCTCTCATTAGATAGTACAGGTTCGTAACACTTACAATAAAACTGTGTAAATATATAACCTTTTTTATATTTCATTCCGTATATTTATGTTAATGTTCTGGTATTTTTGCAGATGACGTATTAACGCCTTCCCGCATACCGATGCGCAAAGTGACCAACACTCGTGCATCGACAGCACGCGCGGCGGCCAACGCCGCCAAGCTCGGTGTGGCCACGCCTAATGGCGGCTCCCGGCCTCGCACTCCCACCGGTCTCCTCACACCAGCCAGTGGAAGGTACGAACCATTTCCTACACATAACTTAAACCTACTTTTGCATGGATGCAGATCCTCCTCAAATTTATGAGATGTGTTAAATTCATGAATAAACATGTACTTCTTGCTAGTTAAAAGGATTGTATTTTAACCGTGAATATCTACATCCATGCAATAAAATATTCGTAAATTACTTCCATGGAGATAATTTTGCAGGAAGCTATTTTTGAAATATATGTAGCGATATTGTTTAGTGTTATTAAACAGTGCTGTGCGCACGAACAGGTACCCTAGCGGAGCGATGTACCGCACGTCCAGTATACCAACACTGTCGCCGGTGCCGGCGCTCGTGAGGTACAGGAAATGACTGAGAGTTTGTTCACATGTCACGGCCAGTAAGAGGTGATCTGTTTCAAAAATCACAAAAAAAATGTATAGTGTATAAATAACAATCGCTTATTGGTATTTTCATAATTTTAATAAAGGAGACTATACTCGTTTACTGTGTCCTTACAGGCATACGTAAGGATTTAAAAACATATTTTGAAACAGGTCATGTCCATACAGTTTGTTTGGGTGTTCACAATTGTGGAAGCACGTCGCTTGAAGGGGATTAGGGATAGTAGTGCAGCAGCAAAAGGTAGTATTTTAAATCTGGACAGCACACATTGTATTTTGATTCGTCATGAATTATGCTTTCGAGAGCTTTCTACATTTTCTGGTGGGTGGGTGGGTGGGTGACGGATTTTTGTACGCGTTATGTGGTATGTTCAACGAGGCTTTTCGTTAGGAAAACAAACCTTTGAAATTGGCGGCATGACCGTATTTAGTACAATATTAACACAGCTTACTTTTCACGTTTTGGATAGAACTAACAAATTTGTAGGTAGTTATTATGAAGGAAATAATTAAATTTGTATTTTCCTTTCCGCATGCATCGAATTTGAAAATGGATACGAAATAACAGCTCGACACATTCCCAACCGTCCTCAATGGTTTCCGAACTTCCCAAATCTGCGTCTCACACTCATCCCGCATTCCATACCCAGGGCTCTACAAAAATCCCAGTGTACGTGGGCACCCGATCTCAAAGGTCCCCTTCAGTCGAGAGACGATTGAAAATTTCTCGAAAATCCCAATCCCGAGAAATGTCCCAGGAACCCAGTCCTACCTCTCAAGACCCTTCGAGAAAATCCGAGCAGAGAAGTCCAGAAGATGACTCCTCGTTATTCAGCATATCGGGAATGACAAGCGACAATGAATATGAGAGTAACATAAGCGAGTCGAGTGGCGACGCATCAAAGCCGACCCAGCGAGACATCAAAGGGTACAAGCTTGTAGAATGCTAGTTTCGTTATTCGCTCGAAAATTTGACTGTGGCCCGTTGAATTTTGAATTTTCAGTTATTATCATGTTATCATATTCATTAATCATTCACCATGGAATGAAACATGCTTGATGTCCGGTCGCCGCAATAAAAAGCCTTATCAGCATTCATTTTATTCATAACCTGGGTCATATGAACCTTAGAACCCATATCACTTCCTCCTGTTCACTTGTATTAGGCAGATCATACACGTTTTAAATGATTAGCTCATATTCATGCTTCCGAACTAACTGCATAATTGCCATAAAATGTACACTATGTCTGCTTACCTGATGTTTGGCTTCCACTTTTTGTATTCATATTCACGCTGTTACATCTATTGAACACAATATTTGTTTATAAATCATTAAAATCATATATTTATTACTACAGACGTTAATGCACGTACTTCATAAACTTTACTTCCCTTAAACTTCTGATCCCAATGACACTTTAATACTTTTGTAACTCAGTTCTTCTTTTCTATAACTAATTCTTAAAAACTAATAATGTATGTGATCTATAATAATTACAAGTTAAACTACTAATGACTTATAGTACCTGCATTGACTCTCATTTATACTTTTTCTTCTATCTGTGACTAATCAACTTGTTCTTTCGCGCGCTAACTCTTAGGAGCGGGTCGTTTGCCTCGACCGATGGCCACACTCCCGGCCGCAGCCGTATACCAGTGCTTAAGGATCACCATACTAACAGTAATTCCAATAGGTAATGTCACGTTTTGATTGTTGCTTGTGTTTCTTTTCATTCTGCCTTTCTTGTAAAGTGTTGTTTGAGTTTCTTATTTCATGTTGTTATGTACTTAGGTCAGAATCTGTCACAAAAAGTTAGCTTAGACAGTAGTGAATGTTGTGGTTTTGGTTATTTTTGTTTAGATTGGTTTTGTTTGTAGCCGAGGTGCATGATGTCTAATCAGATTGAGACGCATAGTAATTTTATTGTTATGTGGCAGGCAAAGAACACCATCCGGCAGCACGACGCCAGTGCGGCCGGGGCAGCAGACAGCGGTGTCGCGGCTGCTGCGAAAACCGTCAGACGCGTCGGACAGCGGAGCGCCTGCCACCCCGGGCTCGCGCCGCGGCACGCCTGCTTCTTCGAGAACGATCGAAAAGCGCGAGCCTTTTAGGCTGTAGACGATTTAAGGACGATATAAAGAATAATACCGCTGTAATTACATCGCTGATGAAAAAATGTCTTCCGAAGACATTTTTTCCTATAGTGAAGTTTGCGGATAATAGTTACCTGTGTGATGAGAGTCGCTTTGACTTGTGATATTACGTATTCACGATTTTTTTTTCGCTTTATTGTATTTGATGTCTAGGCAAAATATATGAAAATCTATTCCATCTTTAAGAAATCTTTTTGAGTCGTTGCGACTGTCATGAGCATAGAGAATGTTATAATTAATACTAACCGAGAATTAACCGATTCGCGAATTAAGCAAAGCTTAATGTTATATAAGAACGAATTTGCGAATGTGGCTTTTTAGTTAAGTAAAAGTTAATAGACGGTAGTAGTAAAACGTAAAGTCTGCACTTGTTGCCTTGTATACTTATTTTTTTCTACAATCTGTGCAGTTTTGTGCACATTGAATTAGTTCTTTTATTTATTTTGTGTTGTCAGTATTCTCCAGTAAACTCTTGCTGTGTCTAAGCAAGATATGATTTCTGTATCAATGTGAATATTCCCCCTTTCTCTTATTTATTGTCAACGTTGCCATATGTTAGTGTATGTTTTGTATGTAAAATACGTATTACGGTCTCTCTATTGAGACTGGCTGGACGGAAAAGTGTGATTTTGTAACCTTTTTGTAATATTGTTTTCTTTTAGGGACCATTTTGTAAACGAACTATTGAGTAGGTAATGGTGGGCCAGCGTTTGTGTTGATCGCATTCACGCGCGTCGTTACGCCAGACTTCGTGTGTTGATAGGTCAATATCAAATTTTGGCCAGTCATTTGTTAAGGTGATAAATAGTCGTTGAGTAATTAATTTTGTATGCACAATCATGTTTTCATTATTTCTCGTATATTTTTTTGTGTTCACTTTTATTGGTATGAATGATGTGATGTTTATCATTCGATATGTATGTACACATTATGTACATGTTATTATATTTATACGGTGATATTGCACAATTTTGTTATAACGGTAATAAAGTGTTATTTGGTTAACGAAGAGCATGAAGTGCGCACTTCTATCGCCAAAGTAGTGTGCCTTTTATGTATTATATAAAATATCTGCTCATGAAAATAATTCCAAAACGGACTTTTATGTTTAAGAGATTTAACTAAAGTACACGTTGTCGCAAAAGACATTACTTCTAAATGCTAAGAATAACTTTGATGTATGAAACGTAATGCTTTAAAATGTAACCTTCCTTCATTTTATAAAAAGATGTTAACCAACACTTACACTTATATTTGTTAATTTTTATCTTAAATCTGACTCTATAATTAAGTCTTTATTATTAGAGTTAATAAACTATTAATCTGGTCATTTTTATTTAAATCATTGTTATATTTGTTAAATGTAAAATCAAAGCAACTAAAAAGCTTGCAATATTTTTTGTATAAAATAAATAATGATTCTGAAGAGCTACAGTGTTTAAAATCTCATTTTTGATTTCAAAATATAAAATAATAACAAATATTATGGCAGTTTTATTGTGAATCCCTTCAATCCCTAACATAATAACAATGGAAAATAACAAAAAATAAACATTGAATAGCGGAAATATTTTTTAAACATGCTACTTATACATTCGGGCAATGAGTAGTAATAAAAAGTATAGCAAGGCGACGGCGACAGAGGGGTTTTAGTGGGCAAACCATGAGACCCATCAGCCTAGGGAGTCTCTAGACAAGATTTGGAATCTCAAGTTTTGAGTGAAAAGTTGTTTTTCTTATGTTTCTCAAGGCACTGGTCCCACTGCGAGCTAGTAAGCTATGAGCTATCGGCTATAAAAACGAACAAAAGATAAGCACTCCCGTGCAAATAAAAGAGACGGCGATATTAATAGCTCACCGCTGGGCGAGTAGCTATAAACATCGCCGTGTTTCTTTTATTTACACGGGAGTGACTATCTTTTGTTCGTTTTTATAGCCGATAGCTCATAGTTTACTAGCTCGCGGTGGGACCAGTGCCTAAAGTAAAGCTGGCCGAAGCAAAATTAAAAAAAATCTCAAACCAGGCTTTATAATTATAATCGTATTAATTACATAAAATTATTTGAATTAGCTGAACTAATGAATAAACAGCACCTGACCATACATCAAGCACGACTTCAAGTATGGACTCGCGCGCGACAGTGCAAGTTGTGCTAGACGGGGCTGTAATTAATGTGTAACTTTCGAGCACTGTATTGAAGAAAGGAGATAAAAGCCGTTGACCACAATGTAAAGAAATGCATCTATACTTATAAAAGCGATCGTTTATCGATTAGGGGAAGATGGGTTGGATTCTGATAGTTTTTATTTTAGAAGGTTTAGAACAACAATCCATCCTATTTTCCCTTACGTATTTTAGTGTCTATTTAATGCAACAGTTTTCAAAAATTGCAGTCGCGAGCCGATTCGGCCCGAAACATTGAATAAAGCTAGGAACATACTACGCGGACGTCCGTCGTAAATCGACCGCGGACGGGAATCTGGACAATGAAATTACACATAACCGTGCAAACTATCGGTCGACGGACGTGGCCGTGGCCTTGAGCGCATGGACGTCCGATCGAAATCTCGCTGGATGTTTTGTTCCGTGCACACTGATCGGTCGCGGTCGCGGTCGATTTACGACGGACGTCCGCGTAGTATGTTCCTAGCTTTATTTGCGTTGTTACGAATAACTAATTGCCGCAACGAACGTGATAACCGTTATACCGTTATTATTAAAGTGAGCAGTTTTGTGTTACGCTGGCAATATTTTACTGCTTTTTTCTGGGAACAAAGCCAAAGACCCAACTCCTCGTCGCGCTCAATACAAATTATGGAGTAGTATTCATTTAATAAATCTATGATTTTGAATATCATGTTATCCCATAAAATACTAACTTTCGAGAAACTTACAAGAATACTAGTTTTATAAGGTTATATGAAAAACTCTAATTAAACAAGCGGTTTTTTATTTACCTTAAATACACTGATACGTCAGGTATGTGTCAGATTGGAACTGTCAGAAGTCATAACAAAAAACGCAAGTCAAAATCGTGATTAATCAAAACAAAACCCTGATTATTTTCAATATTTTTAAGTGAATATGGTCGGATTTAACATGGATGGGCCAGCGAGGGATCGAGTACTGAGACTGATGGAGGAGAAGGATAGGCTAGAGAGAGAAATTCGCGACCATACGGCGGTGTTGGAAACCAATAATGTGGGAATGCACGACTCGCTGGTTGACGCTGATGGATTCCCACGGAATGATATAGATGTGTATAAAGTACGACATGCTCGGCATCAGATCATCTGTAAGTATTATGATATTTTATTGAATTTCCTACTATTATCTATCAGCCAGTGTCATAAAAGTCGTAAATAACTGAGAAATAGATAACAATTTCGTAATCGTAGATTCTTTGTAACGGTGGTGTTGGCCTTACTACAAAGCATAAGAAGTTAAAGTAGAAGCTAGTTTGAAAGAATTATGGATAACCTTGAACAAAAATAGCATATTAACAGCCGGGTCCACACAGTGCGAGGCACATCGCGAGGCGATTTCCTCGCGCGGCAAACGTGCTATGTAGGTATGTAGGCATGCCTTGGCCGAGGCAGTGCGTTTTAACTTCGGCCTGCCCACCATATACAGCTTGAGACATTGAAATTTAAACCAAATTATTGAATATATAGGGTAGATTTTCCTTTGTACCACAATTTAGGTGTAACATAAGAAAAAAATAGATATTTTTGCCCATCCAGGCTTTTAATTCATAATTTCCAAAGAATGGAATATGTCCTTTATAAATCACATTGGGCACGACAAGGTTATACTAAATCATCAGGCTAGTGGACTGCTCTAGTTTCATGTGGCCTGTGGATGTAGCTAATCATCAGAAAATAGAACAGTTCAAGAATGTGCATTTTAATTGGAAAAATTTAAAGACAGCAATCAGATTTAACAAGCCTATAGTCATGTGTCTATACGGGCATTTTTAGAAATTGGGACCCAAAACAACTGTGTTAACAACTGTCACTAATGGCAGTTGTTAACAAAAATTAAGTCGATGTTGGTTTTGTGATGAAATTAAGAATTAAATTTGTCTAAAAACCAACTTTTTTCATGTTCTAAATGTAGATTATTGCTTAAAGTTTATGTAATTAATACAAAAGCAATATTTTTATTGAAATTTCATGCTTAATTGTCGTCACAAAACTGACATGTAGTTAATTTTTGTTAACAACTTCCACTATCTTTTTTTATTTATTTATTTACCTATCCTAGCAGGAGTAGCACATTAGTTCGATAAACTTTATTGCATCGGTGCATCCCTATTCTACTTACAAATTGTGCGAAAAGGACGGCCTGATGTTATATCATTTATCACGCGACCATGCTGGCCTTCCAGGTCTTCAGAACGACCACAAAGCCCTAATGAGAAGAATAGAGCAAGGTTTGGCCGAGGTCCACGCAGACCTTATGGGGTCCACTGGAGAGGGTTCTGCCGCCCAGGCTCTCTCGGCACTTCACATGAATGGAAATGGGACTCATCATAATGGACCAGACAGCCCTATGGAGGTGGATGATGAACGGCAGGTGTTTGCAAGGATTTCTTTTGTGCATAACGGGTCTCCAGCTGATGATGCCGTAAGTACTTGTTAATTATGTAAGAAAAAATGGTATGCAAGTTTTCAATTCAAGTTATTAGCCTAGACCAGTGGTGGGCAAACTTTTTCCAACTAGGGCCAAAATTTGGCAGGCCAGATTTACACCAAAAATGCATTTTCACCACACCAACTGGTAAAGGCTTACTTTGCTATTCGGAAACATATAGCAAAATTGCATTTTATCCACAAGAGTGCAATGTAATTTCATACAAATTTTAAGCTGGCTAGTAGAATTTACCTATAAATGATGATTTTAAATCATAAATATTGAATATGTAGATTGATGGATTTGATTCAGTTTGATATTTTATATTCAGTATTTTGTTCGTGTTGGTGTGGTGAAAAATTTTGTATTTCACTCTGACTCTGTGGCAAAGTTTGTTTAACCTTCGTGCCTTGAAACCCTCGCAGCGCTCAAGATTCCACCTTTTGAACCTCTCGCTATGCTCGCGGTTCTTTTTTGAAATTGGAATGTTTCGCTTGCTCGGGTATTATGTGGTTAAACAACAACTTTTATTATACAAGGGGGCACCCTTGTAAAACAACTAACTATTTGACTATAGTGCAGTCTAGATTACACACTATCATTTTTGTTGACATTTGCAGGGCTTATGTGTTGGCGACGAAGTGATCCAGTTTGGGTCTATCACGGCGCAGAACTTCAACGATATGTCACAGATTAACGACGTTGTTTCGCACTCTGTTGGCCAGCGTGTACAGGTACTTATCCAGCTTTATTTATACTTATATTGTAAAAATTGTATATATAATTACATTATATGAAACTATTTCGTACGCCAAAAGGCACATCATAGCTGTTCTATGAAGTACTATGTTACCACCTATCTATTATGTACCTATGATGAACGAATAAATAAATTGAAATTGAAATTGAATTGAAATTTATCCAGCTTTATTTATTACTAGCTTTTGCCCGCCGCTTCGCTCGCTTTAGAAAGAGACAAAAAGTAGCCTATGTCACTCTCCATCCCTTCAACTATCTCCACTTAAAAAATCATGTCAATTCGTCGCTCCGTTTAGCCGCGAAAGACAGACAAACAAACAGACACACACACTTTCCTATTTATAATATTAGTATGGATTATTTGAGCAGTTCCCAAAAACTTTGTACATAGTCACATCAGAAAAATTTTAATTGATCCTATTTTGTTACCAACATTTAGTAATATAAGTCTCCTTTCATAAGATATATACAGGATAATTGTTAGAATTAAGAAAATATAAATACTAGAGAACATTAATGACGAAATACAACTAAAAAAATTCTATTCATCAAATGAATCTTGGTAACAAAATAGTAATAAAAATAAATTATTTAATTTGTTCCTTAATTTTCGTACAAACTTTTTGAGAACTGCTGTTTTTATTCTCTGTATTCATTTTAGATATGAGTCTTAGGTTAATTATACGTAATATGAATATGTAATGAACACTTCAAAACAATTCAGGAAAGTACAAAAAAAAAAACCTTACCTAGGGTGCCGCCAGAACTACTACTATTATTTATTAAGCAGACAGGCAGTAAAAAAAACTGATATAGCCTGTTTCCACTAGTATCCAGTAATCATTTGTTTTATAATCTGGAATGTAAAAAAAAAGTTACAAAAAAATTATTGTTATGCGTTTCAGGTGAGAGTGCGGCGCGCACGTCTGGTGCTGAACCTGTCGGTGGTGCCACGGCCGTGGGCGCAGCCCGGCCTGCTCGGCTGCCAGATCAACCGGATCTCCTAAACCTGGAGCCCTACGGAAGTGAAGCTTCGTGCTTAAAGCAGTCCGTCCAGTGGTGGCAGCTTCATTGGTTGGATTGTGTTTTCTAATAAGTTATTAATTCATTTATTAAGTCTGCGGGCCAGGCGTATATGTATAATCGCTTTCCGTGCGATACTTTGTAGAATAATGAACCTTCGTGAAAGTCAGCTGCCATGTTATCGGTGGGTTCAAGAACGGCAGCCACGGAAAGGCGTAAAAAATATATTTCAGTCATCACCTTCTGTTTCATACTTTGTAAGATAACAATTTATAAGATACTAGCTTTTGCCCGCGGCTTCGCTCGCGTTACAAAGAGACAAAAAGTAGCCTATGTCACTCTCCATCCCTTCAACTATCTCCACTTAAAAAATCACGTCAATTCGTCGCTCCGTTTTGCCGTGAAAGGCGGACAAACAAACAGACACACACACTTTCCCATTTATGATATTAGTATGGATTGTGAACAAAACAATTGTCGTTTAATGGAAAACATAATCTCGGCACTGGATGATCGACTGTCTTATTGCATGACACAATTTAGGGCCAGTTGCATCAAACCGTCGGTCACCGTTAAAGCGTTCGTAAAATTTTATTGTATGGGAAGTTCCATAGACATCTGCTGCGTGACAATGATGTGTCTGTCAAATGTGGGTAGTGACATTTGAGATCATAATAATCAACAGTCCCGGCAACCTTCAAATCAAGAGTGAACAGGCATCTTTGCCTTTGGCTAGTCTGTGGCCAAGAGTAAGCCCATTTATAATAATAAAAAAAAAATATGGGACTAATGCGGAAATCGTAAAACAATTTGGCTGTTTTACTTAATACATTTCGACTGGAATGATGCCGCTCATTTCTATGGAACAGATTTTTTTTTTCGCGATTTCAGCATTGGTCCCATAATAAAAGTTGTTCAATATGACCTCCAAAGTCAGTATGCAAAATTTGAATGGTCCTTTTTATCCCTGTACACCCAAGTTGTCTCAACTTCTCAAGATTCATTTATAAATACTAACTAGTCTAACTGCGTCATTATAAATGACTATGTATGTTGTGTGAATAGTCAGATTTCTGAGGTACATTTTGTAAAATTTAACTTTGCCTTGTGAAATATATTTATTTCTGTACAAAAGTGCTAAAAAGTTGATGTATATTGTCAGTTCTCAAAAAGTTTGTACTGCGTAGCTGCAGCAAATTTTAATTATCCTATTTTGTTACCAACATTTAGGCCCACTTGCACCAACCACTTAACTCAGGGTTAGTGGGCTGTCATCTGTCAAATTCCATATAAAATGGTGGGTTAACCCCCGGGTTAACCATTTTGGTGCAAGTGTCCCTTAGGGCCACTTGCACCAACAAAAATGGAGAGTTAACCCGAGAGTTAACCCACTATTTTATATGGAATTTGACAGTTGACAGCCCACTAACCCAGAGTTAAGTGGTTGGTGCAAGTGGCCCTTAGTAATATAAGTCAACTTTTATATTTGAGATGTTATAATTAAGAAAATATAGATACTAGAGAACCTTAAGGATGAAATAAAACTTACTAAAATCTCAATCCATCAAAAAAATGTTGGTAGTAAAATAGGAATAAAAAAAAAATTAACTTTTTCCTTAATTTTTGTACAAACTTTTTGGGAATTGCTGTTGTACATATTAAATTAAAAATAAATTCTATGATTGATGATCATTGTGTTCGTTTTTTTTTCGCACAACTTTTTGATTAGCTCCTTTCTGTCAACGAAGTCTTCTTTAAACTTGACGACTGTTTCTTTCTTTGCGTTTTTATCCTTTTTAGTTGTTTGTTCGTCTTCCTCTTGATCGCTATCTTCGAACATGTGTTTCATGGAGCAGTCGAAGTAAAGTTTGTCTTCAACGAGGCGATAGTCTGGTTTCTCAATAGTCCCGCGAACGCAATCGTGGTAGTGGCAGACTATCTTTTCTTGTTCGTATGTTTCACAGGACCCTGAAAGTAAAGTGATAGCCATTTAGTTTTATAGTAAAATAGCAAAGTAACTGATATCTGACTGATCACCCCAGCAGGGCTAGCACATGATTGCCGCGAGAGTATGTCGCCAGTCGCCCGTGACACTCGTTGCCATGATAACACTGAGCTGGGCGCTGCACGCGCACGGTGAGCACGGCGCGCTCGGGCGCCATGTCGCGGAAGTGCACGAGGTAGCACGCCAGCAGCGTGCCTGTGCGCAGTCACCTGCGACACTCGTTGCCATGACAACACTGACCTGGACGCTGAACACACACGGTGAGCATGCCACGCTCGGGCGCCATGTCGTGGAAGTGCACGAGGTAGCACGCCAGCAGCGTGCACATACACGCCAGTCACCTATGACACGTTGCCATGACGACACTGACCTGGGCGCTGCACGCGCACGGTGAGCACGGCACGCTCGGGCGCCATGTCGCGGAAGTGCACGAGGTAGCATGCCAGCAGCGTGCACATACACGCCAGTCACCTATGACACGTTGCCATGACGACACTGACCTGGGCGCTGCACGCGCACGGTGAGCACGGCGCGCTCGGGCGCCATGTCGCGGAAGTGCACGAGGTAGCACGCCAGCATTGTGCCCGTGCGCCCGCGCCCGTGCCGGCAGTGCACGCCGATCACCTGCGAAACCACGGTAACTTAGCATTAGTTCCACGATGAGGGAGGCCTATTTTAATACCGACCAGACTGATCTCAAAGTACTTGGGCTTATTGTGAAACGTGAAAATGATTGCCTCGGTGACTGTGTCGTCAACACTTATATCTAGAGTTCGGTCTTCGGACACCTGAAGCCGAATATTTTATCAAATGCGCCCTACCTATTTATTCAGTAATTTAAATTAATGTGGCTATGGCTACCGTCTACTACACAACTTCTTATATGAGACCTTAATTTATGATTAGCTGTGGAAAAAAGGCGCCTGATAAAATAAAATAGCAATAACAAAGCTCTTTCATGTAGCTTGAATGATTGGGTGGCGCTTTGGTAAACACTGTAATTTTTATGTATGCTGAAAAAAAAAGAAATAAATGGCGATTGATATATTGCAAACGTCCATAGGTAGCGGTTTGTTTGTTGATTATTGTAACAATAAAAAAGAAAAGTAGAGGAAAAAATCCCTTTTTCCCAAGGGTTTTTTTCGTACTGCTAATTCTGTGCCATACCTATTTATGTTTTACACAATAGTGTTTATACGCAATACTTTACGTATATATAAAATGTGTAATTTACATACCTCTCCCCTGATCTCCGCCCGCTCACAAATCTCAATAAACTTGATAATCTGTCTCAACGTCGGCGTCCCAAACTCTTTTATCCTGATCTCGGTCCATTTTAGCTTCTTCTTGCAATCCAATATCGGTGGTCTCCGCTCAGGGGACAGCGTAATCAAATGGTCAACCCCGGCGTCTGCCAAGTAGTTTAAATTGGCCACAGTTTGCGGCCAGCCCATAGCGGCAACCTTATTTTCTATGAACCATGAGAAGTTGTAAGGTGGATAGGATTCGTATTCTTCTTCTACCAGCTTTGGGCTATCTTCTATTGGTTTTTCCTCTTTTTTCTCTTCTGTGTATTTGTATAGGAGCCTGGAGAGCTTGAGGTTGGTGCGCATTTTTTGGGAACTCATTTTTATACGTTGATTGGCACTGGAAATGGGGATGTAATCAATCGGGATTCAAAGTTGCCTATATAATATTTATTGCATTATAATGTAGGTACTAATAAATTATAATTAAATATTATATATCCTACTTTGTAGATAGTTTTCAAAACTTCCATTTATCAGTAAAAATATGTCATGAATTACGTAGCTTTCAAATGAATTTCTATTGAGATAATTTATTAAAATGTAGGAACTTGATCTGTAACTGTTTTTGTAACCACAAATCACAGCATACTACGCTAACTACACATTTATGAGTAAGTATTTCAATTAACAAGACGAATAATTAAGATTGCACTTACATCGAAATAATTCATCAATTTTGATGTGTTTCTAATGTTTTGATACGAACCTATACCACTAGCAGCAAAACAGAATTCATATGCATCGAATTAAGTACGCATGTCCTGCACTGTTTATATTTACCAAACACGTCACAAGAAATACCTAAACATTTTCCGACTTACCTTACGTTCACAACTTCATTCACAAACGAAATAAACAAGAAACTTCCTACAGTAAAGTAATACCATAAAACAATTGAAGTACACGACGTTATTGCATCTATTTCAGCGGCAGACGAGTTGGCATCACTCTTGGGCCGCGGCCAGGGTTCGTTGGCAACTCTGCCTTGGTCGTGTTAATTAATTGGCTATTTTAAGCAATGAGAGCACTTCGTGAGAGTATCGATTTGAGGTGACACTTTGCCGTTGGCGCGTTCAAAAGTTCTTCATCCATCGTCAAAAGCCTCAAGAACACAAGATTATTTTAGTATATACTCTTGAAATTGAAATCCATTAACTACCTACTTATTTTTATTTGAATCCGCCATATTTCATTATTTGAATCTGCAACGGACACAAATGCGGACAAAATCCGGTTCGAAGGACCAATTATAGAAATACATTAACTATTTTTTTATATGAATCTGCCATATTTCATAACTAGAAAAATCTTTTTACAACGGAAACGGAAACAGGACCATTTGGAATCAAAGTCTCAAAGTCGGCTATTACCATTTAATGTTAAGTTTCAGGTACAACAAATAACAATCATAAAACAATCAATCAAATCAGTCGATATCTTAGATCACAGGCTTACACTTACATTAAAATTATATCGAAAGCATTATTATTTATTATACCTACACACCTCGCTCAATCAGAGCTTGGATAGAGCGCAATATTTTTAATTTATTATTCTATGCCTTTTACATTGTACTGAATCATTATCTAGGTTACAACTTCGTTTTATTAGATAGTCATTTACAAATAACATAATAAATCAAAGAGAAATTCGTTTTAAATCTGGTATTTTTGTATGAAAAAAGGCGAATCCGATCCTTGCGTTTAAAAAGAAATTACAAATTACAAACACAAAAGCGTTATAATACAAATTAGTTTTAGATCGGGCGTGGTGTGTAAGCGTCATAGGTGTATCATTTCACATTTTCTCTTAGAATATAACGCAAAAGCTTAACTCCGAAGTTCCTTCCCAAAAATGTTACCCATCGTCTGGAGTTTTCAGCTAATCCATAGCAGAGATGTTAACAGCAAATCAGATGCGTCACAAACTGTTCATATTATTGGATGTTATTCTTGTTGCAATCTTTGGCGGCTTGTATGAAGTCTTCCATGACATCCCCGGAGACACCAAACTTGAGCGGGTTGTCTTCCGTCAGGTACACGAAGTACTGCCCTACGGCTTCTTCATGCTCGGCGAAATCACAGGAGCCTGGAAGACGAAGAAAGGACTTTTAATATACTCGTATCTATATATACTGCAAATTACTTGAGAACTGTGTTGAGAAAGCAATTACTGAACCGGAAAACAAACACAACAAATAATAATAATTTTTTCACCACACCAACTGTTAAAGGCTTACTTTTTGCTATTCGAAAACAGATAGCAAAATTGCATTTTATCCACAAGGGTGCAAAGTAATTTCATACGAATTTTAACTTGATATCTTAAATGATTATTTTGAATCATTAATATTGAATAAATTGATAGATTTGATTTAGTTTCATGTTTTATAGTCAGTATTTTGTTCGTGTTGGTGTGGTGAAAAATTTTGTGTTTCACTCGGCGGCAAAGTTTGTTTAACCTTCGTGCCTTGAAACCCTCGCAACGCTCAAGATTACACTTTTTGAACCACTCGTTTCGCTCGCGGTTTAATATTGGGATCTTTCGCTTGCTCGGGTTTCAATATTGGCATGTGCGGTTAAACAACAACTTTGCCCCCTTGTAAAACAAATAACTAACAAACACGCGTTTTGTCCTTTAATACCAGCGGGTAAAAACGCATTTTATCTACTAGTGGGTAAAGTAATTTGATCTTGAATAAAATTAAATTAACTGCTTTAAAATTGATAAAAGTAGGTGAATCGGGTAATTAAGATGGTTTACCACTTGTGGAACTACTGGAAGCAGTGATAAACGCATTTTTTGCGTTGTAGTTTCCTCGCTATAGTGAGGGGAAAAGCTTTGTGTTACACTCGGGTGCAAATGTATTTTACTTCTCGTGTGTGAAAAAACTCGCAAGTTCAGGATTCTATTCTCGAACCACTCGCTTCGCTCGTGGTTCAACTATAGAATCCTTTCACTTGCTCGTTTTTCAATTCCACACTCGGCGTTAAAATACAACTTTGCCCCCTTGTATAACAAATAGCTATTAAAGCGGGACTTAATCGCGTATGACTACATCTACAGATTAAACTGACCTCCAACGTTTCAGGGACGGCGTTGTCCCCGTGGTCTCGGCGATTAAGTCCCGATTTAAAAATAATTATGTGTAATAATCGTGAAAGTTTAAATCAGTGAAACAACAAATATTACATAAGTATCTATAATTCTATATGTATTATATTGGTCTCAAAAGGCCACGGCTTTGAAAGAATTGGTCAAGATCGGGAAGACAAAAGGCAGACAATTTGGGTCGACCAAATGGACGCCGTCCTGTTGGTCATCAGAAAAATCATTGGGTGGATGGTGGATAGAGAGGAGGTAGACTTTCGGGCTCGGTGTCGGCTAAAGTTGATGCGATGCTGTTTTGCACCAAGCGTGCTCATGCGTTGGAGGCCAAGACTCATTTTACAGCGCCAGTCAAGTAAGTAGTACTTATGTATACTTACCTATAGGCCTCACGTTTTGTGTTGTATGGTGAGCGTTTAGAAACCGTCAGCTTTAGAAGGTAACTTTTGCTCTCAGATCTGTATTGGAGTTTGGAGTTCTATCATGTAGGGCTGATTTTAAGGAACGAACCTAAATCCTCATGTGGCTGGGTCTTGGATTGACAAATATGTATAAGTCAGTCACCTCAGGATGACGGCGGGGGCCATGCAAAACCTGATTAAAATGGTAGATCCGCCCTTGCAGCAGACGTAGCTCTACCGTGTTTGTCTATTTCACATATTCTGGGAGCTCTGTCAGTAGTTAACTCTATGGATTTGCGACAGGTTGTAGCTACTGGTACCTGGTCGGATCATACATGGCGTTGAGCGCCTGGTCGGGCAGGAACCAGTGGAAGTGCACCAGGTATGCGGCCAGCATCACGCCTGAGGGGCTACTATATAATATAGGACTGGTTGTAGCTACCTAGGAGGAGTGGGAGGATTCACCTAAGTACTAGCTGGTTGGACTGGAACCGGACAAAGGAAATACACTCAGGGGGGAGAGAGAGGTCGACTACTACGGATTTTATGAATTTGCTAACCTGCTAAGGTACCTGGCCGGATCATCCGGATGGTATTGAGCGCCTGGTCAAACAGTTAGGTAGCCATGAAGAGCTGTTATATGGATTTGATAGAGTTGCTAGTTACCTGGGCGAATCATGCGGATGGTGTTGAGCGCCTGGTCGGGCAGGAAGCGGTGGAAGTGCACCAGGTAGGCGGCCAGCATCACGCCCGAGCGGCTGCGGCCTTGCCGGCAGTGGATGCCCATCACCTGAATACGGGAGTACAAACTATTAACACTAGAACAGAAAATTCCATGTAATCTTATAGGTGTCTGTGTCTGCATGATGTGAGACCTTTTGGGATACACTTCGATCCATGTGCAAAAATTCGGTGTATGATCATTTTGACCGTCTGTAAGGGGTAGACCTTCTTTGCAGACATCTAAACTTGCTTATTGAAATTAACTAACATTATTGAAACTACATTGATTCGGATAAGTAGAGTACTTAAAGCACACCTCGGACACTGGCGATCAAATATATGAAAGAGGCGCGTTCCTAGCACACAGTGTAAGCTCGTGTAGGTGAACGCGTACTATGCTTGTATGACATATGACAGGTCAACTGTTCGCGTTTTTGACAGGCGGTAACTGTGAGGTAACCGAGAGGGGGTGGGCGGCACTTTCAGCGGGGAGCGGGAGTGGCCATACTGTACGATAGTACCTACTCTTTATTATACTGTTCTTAAAGCTTGACTGGATGTATGGCGGTTAAAGAAAAGTACCTAGGTAATTTAGTAGTGGGTATTAATACCCCGTAAATAGATATCAGTGTATACGTATGTCTGGTGCCGTAGCCGAATGGCATTTCTGCGACGCGAAACGAAAACGAAACGCGGCGAAAGGTAGTCTGGCTCTGTCACGCCAATACGCAAGAGCGATAGAGATAGAGCGTTTCGTTTCGTGACCGTTTGTGCCATTCGGCTACGTACCCTGAACTCTGATGTCGGCACGTCATAATATTTAATAATAATGACTCTAAGCCAAAAGAACTCCCTTGAACTCTCCGACCGCTTTGCGTTGATTATGATGCTTGCCAATTTTCTTCAAAACTTCGTCAAATTGTGTATATAAATAAAAGCCACGTGGGTTTGGAATAACCTCTACATCTTTTTAAAGTGCAATTAGTCGCATTTTAGCGACAAAGTATACTTATGCGAATAACAAGAATAGGTAACAATATTGAAGCCCGTATTTCTTAGACTCGAAATTTATGGTATCCAATACTTATATCCTACGACTCGTCTCTTTTCGAACCGACTAGGTAGTCGGTTCGAAATATAGGTATATTCAATCATTAAGTACATTATAATGTGTTGCAAGGGGGAGGAAGCACATACCTCGCCATTCTTATCAGCCCTTTTGCAAACGTCGATAAACTTCTTAATCTGCTCCAGCGAGGGCATCTCAAACTCCTCAACAGGTATCTCCGTCCACCGTATCCGCGAGAAATCCTCCACTGGCGGTTTCTTCCCCGCCGTCAGTGTGACCAGATGCGTTATACCTTGATTGACCAAATACTTTATGTTCTCTTTGTTTCGAGGATAAGCCATAGCAGCCAGCTTCTTCGGTATGACCCACGAGAATTTTAAGGGAGGGTAAGCGTCAACTTCTATTTCTGGGAACGGGTTTTCAGGGATTATAACAGTTAATTCGTTCCTTATCTCCTTCTTAGCTCCCGCTAGATGCTTGTCGTCTTGCTCCGTGATATCTTCCATTCGGGTAAAAACTTGATACTCTTCGTCTCCCATTTTGGTTTTCACTGTTCGACAAAAGTTAAAAGTTGAAAAAAAAAAGTTGGGACGAAAGTAAAAACTTTTTAAATAGGGGGTTTACAGACACTGGCACTTTTGACACTGGCAGGTATTGACCATCGAGCTCGGTTTTCCACGGAGGACTGCCGAGACAACGGACGGAGAACACTTGGCACTGACTCCAAACTCTGGAGGATGTAACAGTTATTTCTGGAGACCCTAACCTTGGCCACGGGAAAATTACACCTTGGAAAACATCGTTTACGTAATTTTCAGCTTTCTGGCCTTGTTATACGGAGTATTTATTTTTATTTCAAGATGGAGATTAACTTTGTTGTGTTGGTAAATAAAGTATTGAGAAAAAAAAAACAACATGCTGCTATTAAATCTTTGGGACGTTTTTGTGAACAATAAATTGCCGCGCAAAATCGTAAATATAAGCTTCGGAGGAAGATGTGACGTCATTTATAATTCAGTGAATGAGGCAAATGACGTCAGAGATTTTGGTAAACACATTAACATTATGCCGGAATCGTCGGGATTAAATTAGACTGGCCAGAGTTCGGAATAAGTCTCAATTTAACGGATTCATGTGCGTAATTATGAGATGAAATTAGAAACGCAACGGTTCATAAACCGTAGATGATAAATAACTCGCAGATCTGTTGATTTAAACAACATACACACATACAATCACGCCTGTCTCCCATCAGAGGGGTAGGCAGAGATCACGGGTTTCCATTTGCTACGATCCTGACAAACGACTTTCGCTTCACGCACTTTCATAACGTTCCTCATACATGCTCGTCGTTTCGAGTACTTCTGACCTGGACTTTTTGCAATATTTTCCCGGTTTGGTTTGGATATAAATAACAATATGAAATATCCTTAATTGATAAACAAAACTCAGTACCTAAGGTCACGATTTCAGAGGCAGAGAGAACAGTATTTGTAATAAAATGGTCTTTTGTGTTGTACCTCCATATGCAATTATGCATTCACGTATGTAACCTACCTATTATTAACATTCATCACACTAAGATATTCATTTTCACATTCACTTGCTAAACCAAAAAACCACTACGAACTATCAAAGTCGCGACATCAGAATCAGTAATCAGTGTGCATGCTTGGTACATAAATATTAAATTCTTCAATACTCACACATGTTAACTTATTAAATTAATAACCACCAACAGAAACTGCAGTGACTGTTGCCTGAAATCACTTCTAGCACTGGCCGAAAACAAACCGCGTTCCACCTGTGAGAGTGACACTGATCTACATCTTAACCTTTGTACAATCACTCTAAAATATACCCTCAATGTAGTCGCATAAGGACTAACGTTAAGAAACTATAGTTAACCGGCTGAAAAAAATCAATATTATCGATATGGATCGATTTTTGAAGGCGATCTTAGTTCAACGCAAATTCAATCGTACTCACTATAGAATATGATCTATTTTGCATACGTTTGACCTTGACATAGAGCTGACAATCGATCTGCCAAAAATATCGATCTATGAACTTGATCGGTTTGATTTGTGTTCGTTTTTGACAGCGGGAGTCGTTGACCTATTTTCGTGATAGTTAAAGTATCTGTTATTTTTAAAATCCAGGCCTGATTATCTCGAGTCGGGAGTAGGTCAGTGAGGCGAGTCGTCACGAGCGACAAACGACGACAAGTCAGGTTTAATTACATCTTTCCAAGGTTATTTGTATGAAGTAATATTACCGAAACATAATGTGGCTTGTCATATCTAAAGGTTCCACAGATATCACATAACCCCTGCTTGCTGCTGGTACCTGCAATGGATCAAGCAAACGCATCAGCGTGCCCGAACTCATTCAAAACGTCTAGGTAATCCGTTCATACTTACAGCTTTCGCGCGTCAATTTTTGTAGATAAAGTCATGAAAAACAAAAAATGACTCGTTACGTGATACCACAGAATATATAATAGTACAAGTACAGAAGGCCTACTGCTTTGATGTTCACGAAATGCCGCCTTTTTAAATACCTACAAAATTCTTACAAAGAAACGAGCCGCACGTGCGCGGCGTCCGATGATAGGGTTACCAATGGATCCAAACGAATTGATACTCACATAAAATGTTATACTATTATATTCAAGTCTTGGGTACTTTCTAGGTTTATATACTGTATTTATATATTTTTGTTCAAGTTCCAACATCACAAGCCTTATTGAACTTTTCCGTGGGACTTAATCAGTAGTAGATCTAAGTAAGAATGTCTTATGGTATTTATTTTATTCAATATGTCTATTTACTAAGTATTATTAGCCATTCCACACGCGGACATCGCTTAAAAAAACCTCGCGACGTAAAGTAACAATAGAAAGTGCGAACGTGCATTCCGTGAGAACGCGCGCCACCCCTGAGTAGGCCGCGAACTCGCGGCCGCCAGGATGTACTTGTAGCGCGGCGATAGAATTGCGGAGTGAGCCGCCCCTGGTGATACTTACTTAATTGTTACAACATAAAAATTAGGGGACATATTACCTATAAGAGGTAACATAACAATGTCAGTACAATGTGACACGCTCGGCCCCTATACAAAAAGATTAACTTTAGGTATATTCTACCTACATATATAGTTCTGTCGTCCTTTGCATGCGAAATTCTGTTAAACCGTTTTCATTACACTCGTAGATCCTTTTAAATATAGATCGCCGCGTGTGTTCAGTGACAAGAATAAAAATATAGAAATTAAATAAGAATATATTTTATTACATACAACACAAACGTATACTAGCTTAGAGTGTAAATATAACGTATCTCCTAAACTATGTATAATCATTTGACTACAAACATCATTTTGGACCAATTTTGAGCCAATCAGCAAATAATACGTAAATTTCATCCAAAAACGCTTAAAAGGCAACATGTGATAAAACGATTAAGTACAAGAATTAATACAAAACATAAATTGTATATAGAAACAAAAATGATGTCAAATGAAATATCACTCATTGATTAAAATATACATGACAATTATAAAAGATACTAAGTAGGTAATACTATGGAATTCATTTCATAGAGAAATCAACTTTTTGACCAACTCAAATTTGTTGTAAAATGTCACCCCTAAATAAAGAATTTTATACCGCTATAATTTAATTTTTTGCTTTTGTTACAGGGCCCATCTGGTATGTTCTAAAACATTCAAGCCCTAGCTGAAAAAAATGCAACTTTTTTCATTAGAAGTTCGATTTCTTGGTCAAAAAGTTGATTCGCCCTTCATACGAGTCCTATACACCCTGCGACATAAGTTTATATCGAGATGTATCTGTACATATTTGTATTGTTGCTGACGATATATGCTTGCCATACTGTCTAGCTAGACTAACGATACCCTGATCATAACATTGGCTGAACTGAGATTCGTAATTCAAAAGTGTATGTTAGAACGAAAGCAACAGTTCCTTATTTATGAAGATCTTTCCGTGTAACTCTCAAAAACTTTTATTGTATGAAGACAAATATAAAATTTAATTTCAAAAATTATAAAATGTGATAATGATAAAGCAATCTGCAAGTAATCTGTGCCAGTAACAATAATTGTGAACAACATATTTTACAAAAGTCGCAACAACCAATGTACCATCTTACCAACATTTGAACCACCTCAGAGCCATACAATTCATACATGATATGTATAACTACACTAAGAGCGTTTTAACATTATCCGATCCGATATCGGACGTAGTAAGGATGTCCAAACGCAAATAAATATCAAAGATAGCGCCTTTAATAGGATATCGGATCGGATAATGTGAAAACGCGCTAAAGATACATGTGTTAAGTAAATTAAATACAAATAAACCTAAATATTTAATTTAAGCTCGAAACTAACATTATTTTGATCTAGAAATAATCAACTAACTAAAACATTTGATACGATAAATGTGTCGGGAAAATAAAATCTAAATATTTCATTATAACATGATTTTATCGCTCAGTTAAATTAGAATGTGGTGGATACATGTCTCATGACAATTTGTCACAATGATACTTAGGTTTTTTTTTTCATATAGATCTCAAACATGTAACCATAGATTAAATATAAGAAGATCATAATACCACCCCATGCATTAAAATGCGACCGCCTTAGAACGCGCATACACTACACCACACATAGATGGCGCCACAAAAAAAAATGCCTTGTTGCCATCGATTATTTGTACATCTATGTCAAAAGTGACCCTTAAAGCCATCTACAAGTATAATCGAAACCTACAAGACATTTTTTTGGCGCCATCTATGTGTGGTGTAGTGTATGCGCGTTCTTAGGCGGTCGCACTTTAATGTACCTATGGGATGGTATGATCTTATATTTAATCTATGATGTAACCATTCATACTGTATTGTTTATAACATTTTCATCTTAAACACAACATGCCTGTGTCTTTAGCTATTTAAATAAATGTAAGCTTTCTACCCTCAAAATGCCAATTGAGCATTGTTAGCATAAATGACGCCACGTATAACATAACATAACGAATTGGACAGTGGAATGTACAGTTGCAAAATATTCTAACAATTACTGACATTATGTAAAAGATGAAGTATATACAAGTTGATGGTAGTTTTTACTTAATAATAATGTGTAAAAACTGGTCAAAAACGTTTGCAAATTACCGCTGTAATACAAGGCACGATATTAGGCTACTACTCATAATCATGTGGCCTACTTCACAGCAGTGACAATTCTCGCTCGATAGCACACTCGGACACTAGCGATCAAATACATATATGAAAGAGGCGCGTTCCTACGCACAGTCTAAGCTCGTGTAGGTGAACGAGTACTATGCTTGTATGAGTGAAATATGACAGGTCGACTGTTCGCGTTTTTGACAGGCGGTAACTGTAAGGTAACCGAGGGGGGGCACTTTCAGATATTAACATTAGTTTATAAGGTTTATTTCTGTAAAATTTATTAACAAACTTATGGACCCAAATAGTCTGAAATAAATGCATTTTTTTTTTCAGCGGGGAGCGGGAGTGGCCATACTGTACGATAGTACTCTTTATTATAATGTGCCAACAGTGACATTTCGCCGTTCATTGCCTGTTCAACGAGGGAATATTGACGCTGAGTAACAATGTTACTTATCAACCCAGAAATAGGAACAGAATTGTCAGTGTCAAGTGTCAAGGTCACTGTGGTGAAACAGCCCACTGGATTGGTATTTGTATGTATTTCCATATTTAAACGCTGATCCTTAAATTAAGAATATAATTGTCTTGGCCGTGAATACTTTTTTGCTTGATTTCTAAGCTAAAGTTAGCAAATATAGACCCAAAAATTGTCACTAAAAAGACACGACATTCAAATTTTCGATGGAACTCATGGAACCTTAACTCTTAGATTTTTGATATTGTCGATGATTCCGCCAACATCAAAGTTTAGCAAGGCACACGCTTTATGAAGACAATAGGGATGACGACTACATAAAAAATGGCATTTTGTTTAGTACATCAGTTAGATCGTCCAAAAATACTGAATACATATTTTTCGCTTTTTCTAATTAATGAAAAAATACAAAGATACAGAGCATCAAAGTTCCGGCTTGTGACGTCACTTCTAAGTAAAAATTGTACCTAGGCGTGACGTCACGCGAAACTTCAACGCACTGTACCGTCGTCATTTTTCGTTTACGACAAAAAAGAAAAAATACGTGTCTAATATTCTTTGACAATCTAATTGACGGACTAGTTTTTTTAGTTGTCTTACCTATTGGCCGGTAAGCCTTACTTTTCAAGTTTTCCGCCTTTTCAAGTGACAAAATTTGATTGACCGTCTATAACTTAAAAATGATAGATGTGTATAAGCTAAATGCGTATAAAACAATGTATAGAGATTCAAGGCACTGATGTGTCTTATGGAATGTATGTTTTCGTTGCTGACGCATTTATTTCGTCAATTTTAAGTACTGACATAGCTTTCTGAAATAAATAAAGTAATTTAAATTTGTTCCATGTAGTGACAGGTTAAGAATTTCACCACCCCTGTTCCGTAGAATCCGACTGTGGGATATGGGTTCTATTGCGTTGTGGGCGAAGGGTTGGCAACCTGTCACTGTATCACAATTTTCACATTGTATAGTTTGACCAGTGATTAAGCCTCCGCCACACATAAAGCGTTTTGATAGCGTAGCGTTAGCGGAGCGCAATGATAGCGGTGCGCTGGCGGAACGCTCGCAATCCGCGCGCGTTCCGCTCGCAATTCGCGCTCGTTAGTTCCCGCCGGCGTCCGCTGGGCGCAACGCCAGCGTTCGTCCGCTATCAAAACGCGCATGTGTGGCCGAGCTTTTACTCAGGACTGGGGAAGCCAACTGACCCAATATCACAATTTTGATTTCTATTACCCTCTTAATTGGCATGGGAGCAGTTCCATGTGCTCTGCCTACCCAGTTTGGGA
The DNA here is from genome assembly GCF_023078275.1 of Leguminivora glycinivorella. Classification (NCBI taxonomy): domain Eukaryota; kingdom Metazoa; phylum Arthropoda; class Insecta; order Lepidoptera; family Tortricidae; genus Leguminivora; species Leguminivora glycinivorella. The sequence goes on from NW_025952833.1 coordinate 73,039, forward strand.
ATACATGTGTACATTTATGATGTATGTAATTTAAGTTATAGATTTCTTTGTGTTCACTATGAAATTATACAATCAAGTGCAAAAATACGTATCGAAATAAGCGTCTCATAAATATGGTACTACGCTCCTTTATATTACACCGAAATAAGATGCTATAGGACATATTTTTGAGTAAGATTTTAAGCTATGTCAGTGTTTTTACTTACTAAGTTGTCTTTTGCTAGAATGGAATAACGTTTTCATAACTTAGGAACTAAATACTGATTTTTAAGTACTTGGTTACAATAAGCTTATTAATTGATGAAAATTGATATCAAATGTGCTTATGTAATGAAATGTTTGACATAATTTCATTTCATGAATTCCAATTACTATTAGCACCTTCCATGGGAAGAGATAATTAATACTAGTTTTTATAACCAAAGACGGATAGGTGAGCTATATTCAGCAAAAGTCTATATAAGAGTCAACTTGCTAACATTACTTTTCAGTCCAGATGGTGCATTTCCGGAAATTGTCATAATATCGTCAAAGCTGAATTTAAAATCTATTTGCTTTTATTGAGAAAACCTTGTACATTGTAATGGTTTTATATAATATTTTTGAGAGAATTTTACAATAGACAATCCCAATCTGTTAAAATTATTGTCAGAAAATAGTAGATTACGATACAAGTGCGGAAAAGAGTGTTTTAAATCGACACGGGTTTCGAATTCCCTATGTACTGAAAAACGTCGCACGATACACGTGCGAAGAGGGAATTCGGAACTCGTGTCGATTTAATACACTCTTTCGCACTTATATCGTAATTGCTTTGAAAATTCGACCTGGCAAATATACTACTTTGCGAACTAGTGCGTAAAAAAAAACACCATGTGTACTGAAAACAGTATTTTCGTACCTAGGCCGTTGGTACAGTCACCGGCATAAATATGTGATGATTTCTATACCTTGTCACTTTAACGTCTTGTTTGAAATGTCATTACGAAATTGTCAAACGATTAAATGCGACAAGGTACGGAAATCGTCACTTATCTATGCCGGTGACTGTACTAAAGCGTAGATTGTCATTGCTACAAGTTGACAATATAACATATTATAATACATTAAATGATATGGATTTTTTATTCAAAACGTATGGACTTTTGACACTAAATACAATAATTTTTAAAACTATTTTTTATTGTCGATAGTATAAAATGATTTTCTATAAAAAAAGGGAACTAATCTTAATAATAATTGATTTAAGCCTTCTGGAATGTTAAGGTTTATAAATTGACCAAATAATTATTGCTACAGAGTTTTGTGATGTTGGTTCTACATCACGGGTAGTCATTACTAAACCGGTTGTTACTACAGTAAAATCTCGATAATCCGGCACTTCGATGGTCCGAAACTCAGTAATCCGGCACTAAAATGGAGATGAAAGTGATTATTTCAAACCCAAGTTATCATCTAATTGAGTATTGATCTGACTTCGGTCGTTTGGTCTTTTTTTTAACCCCCGACGCAAAAACGATGGGGTGTTATAAGTTTGACGTGTCTGTGTGTCTGTCTGTTTGTGGCATCGTAGCTCCCAAACGAATGAACTGATTTAGGTTTAGTTTTTTTGATTGAAAGCCGAGTTAGTCGGGAGTGTCTTAGCCATGTTTCATGAAAATCGGTCCACTATGTAGCGGTCGGGGGTTTTTTCAAAATTTTAATTTTGTGGGTAGGTTATTATGTCAACATATTATTTTAGTACAGTATTTTATACGACATCCAATCTGGCAACAGTGCCGGACTATTGAGATTACTGTATTTAGCACTGGTCCCACCGCGAGCTAGTAAGCTATGAGCTATCGGCTATAAGAACGAACAAAAGATAAACACTCCCCTGCAAATAAAAGTCACGGCGATTTTGATACCTCACCGCTGGGCGAGTAACTATAAACATCGCCGTGTCTCTTTTATTTACACGGGAGTGATTATCTTTTGTTCGTGTAACTCATAGCTTACTAGCTCTCGGTGGGACCAGTGCGTTTAAACCGGTATCAACTCACTATTATCAAATCGGTTTTCACCGATAATAAGGCGAAGCACGCTGTTAGTCCAATCAATAAGAATTATTTTTGGCAGGTAAATTATAAAACACATTTTCCTGTGTGTAAGCTCATCTGATGCCGTAGCCGAATGGCATTTCCGAAAGAAACGACGCGAAAGGTGGTCTGGCTCTGTCGCGCCAATATGCAAGAGTGATAGAGATAGGTATCTTGTTTCGTTTCGTGAGCGTTTGTGCCATTCAGCGACGTACCCTGATTGGACTGTAGGTAGCATCAACTACTGTAATAGAAGATTCAAAACTTGGACTATTTGGCCTCCAAACTATTTGGAATGCAGTAGAAAGTACAGGACCACTTCAGCCTATGAATTAAGATTAAAGAGTTACAGATGTAGTGCAAAAAGATTTTCCTTCCTATTCTTACGGACACGTACGAACGTGTCATGCTATTTCAGTCAGTCTCAGTACAAGATGTACTGACACTGACTGAACTAGCATGACAAATACCAAAGAGGATTAGGCCTGTGTAGGACATGTACTAATAGTACAAAAGACACGATTCCCTGCACTGTACTAGACCGAACGACTCCCAAATGATTCTGCTCTCTAGGACATTTAGTACACTCACACACGCGCAATAGAATAGGAGCGAAAGGAGCAAAAAGCCGAGGAGTGACAATGCCAGCAAAGCGATCCCTGTGATCCGACCGCAACCGAACTAAAACCGACTGACTCGGACCGAAAGCGCGCGCGAGAGCGAGCGAGCGGTACTGTACGCCATATGCACAATTTGTCTCTCGCTCTCTCGGTGTACTACTGTACTAAATGTCCTAAAAGAACGAAGTAGTACATTTCGGAGATCGTACTGGTTGGGAGCGATCTTTTCAGTGAACGAGCAGGAACAACTCTAAAGAGGATCGAAGTATTATAGAGAGTTACTGTTAAAATGTGTAATCACAGTGCATAGACTGCCATCTCTCGACACAAGCTTAAAACTTTTGAACCTCTGTTTTAACAATTTGGCCCATATTGTTAGCTTGATATGTGATAAAATGTCAAATTAATATTAGCGCCATCAAGCCGAGCGTTCCCCAAAGGTGTAACGCCATCTAGGCCACCGTACCTTTTTCTCTATTGCTTTGAGATACGTATTTTTCTTAGATGGTAGCTGTCTATACGGAGTTACATATCGTCACTACTTTTTAAAAAACTTGTATCTTATAAATTAAATAAAAAAAATAAAATAAAATCTTCGTCTGTCAATGAAAAGAAAATTGTAGTAAGTATGTATGGAATGGAATGCTTATAGACTTACTGCGTTTTAACTTTGAGGAGCAGCGTGAGATACGAGATTTTTTAAAAGTAGTGACGATATGTCTTTGCAAATACGAACGTTTCCGGAAAAATACGAATGATAACCTTTTCGCCTACATCTGTAGTAAGGCTGTCTGTAGAACCATTTAATTTTTACGTTGACTGACGATATCGACTTTCGTGCATTTCGACAATATTGACGATGACGCGACGCGCGTGGCGTTTAAAAGGTGTAGGTTATGTCTGCATTATAATCACTGCACTATAGATGTACGCTGTAGCACTTGGTTGCACTGCACTGTGGACTACACACACTAGAGACACAGCAGCTGGGTCGCACAGCACTGTAGACCTCATTGCGCACTACAGGTATAGATCTTAAATGCACTGTAGACCTCACTGTACACTACGGGTGTAGACCTTGTATGCACTGTAGACCTCACTACAGGTGTAGATTTTGAATGCACTGTACACCTAACTGCGTACTGCACTATAGGTGTAGCACCTTACTGAACTGTAGACCTCATTGCGCACTACAGGTGTAGACCTTGAATGCACTGTAGACTTAACTATGCATTTGCGCCACAGGTGTAGGGACCTTACTGCGCTATAGACCTCACTCTGCAGGTGTAGACCTTGAATGCACTGTAGACCTCACTTTACACTGCACTACAGGTGTAGGACCTGGCCGTCGTCCTTGCTGGGTAAGGGGAAGGTCTCCGGTTCCTCGAGGGTGACGGCCGTCAGGTCTACGATCTCATCCTGCTCGTCTTGGTCGAACCTGCAAATAAATAACCAATTAACCTTTTGTTTTTTTTTTTAGGTTTTACATGTCGAAAAGTGTATCGTGTGGTTTCCCTTTAGGCTAGTTTTTTTTTTTCAGGTACGCTCGTGTGTCACTAGCTAGCGTAGTCGTTTTCTGTGGGTGCGTGTGGTTAATGTACAGGAGTTCTGTTGCCTTCATGTTCGGAGTGTTGTCAGGCGGTTGCCGGATGATTGGCTGCACTAGTTAGTCCGTTTTCACATTATCCGATCCGATATCGGATGTCGGAAGGATTTCAATAGAAAAAATCCAAGATGGCTCCTGTAATGTATGGGGTATCGGTC